>NW_027366422.1:0-73055 GCF_046119375.1 Phyllobates terribilis | reverse complement strand
AAGGTGCAATTCTGAAATTTTTTGCTTTTTCCTGTTAATCCTAGCATGATAAAGAAGATTCAAAGAGAGTGAGATGCCAGCTCCTTTCATTCAGTCAGTAGCTTCAAACATTTCTGGTATATGAAAAACATGTTTTTCAATGGCAAAAATCAATGAATATTGTAAATGCACAAACAGTAATATCTCCACATTGCAAGGTGCAATTCTGAAATTTTTTGCTTTTTCCTGCTAATCCTAGCATGATAAAGAAGATTCAAAGAGAGTGAGATGCCAGCTCCTTTCATTCAGTCAGTAGCTTCAAACATTTCTGGACGTTTTTCAATGGCAAAAATTAATGAATATTGTAAATGCACAAACAGTAATATCTCCACATTGCAAGGTGCAATTCTGAAATTTTTTGCTTTTTCCTGCTAATCCTAGCATGATAAAGAAGATTCAAAGAGAGTGAGATGCCAGCTCCTTTCATTCAGTCAGTAGCTTCAAACATTTCTGGTATATGAAAAACATGTTTTTCAATAGCAAAAATCAATGAATATTGTAAATGCACAAACAGTAATATCTCCACATTGCAAGGTGCAATTCTGAAATTTTTTGCTTTTTCCTGTTAATCCTAGCATGATAAAGAAGATTCAAAGAGAGTGAGATGCCAGCTCCTTTCATTCAGTCAGTAGCTTCAAACATTTCTGGTATATGAAAAACATGTTTTTCAATGGCAAAAATCAATGAATATTGTAAATGCACAAACAGTAATATCTCCACATTGCAAGGTGCAATTCTGAAATTTTTTGCTTTTTCCTGCTAATCCTAGCATGATAAAGAAGATTCAAAGAGAGTGAGATGCCAGCTCCTTTCATTCAGTCAGTAGCTTCAAACATTTCTGGTATATGAAAAACATGTTTTTCAATGGCAAAAATCAATGAATATTGTAAATGCACAAACAGTAATATCTCCACATTGCACGGTGCAATTCTGAAATTTTTAGCTTTTTCCTGTTAATCCTAGCATGATAAAGAAGATTCAAAGAGAGTGAGATGCCAGCTCCTTTCATTCAGTCAGTAGCTTCAAACATTTCTGGACGTTTTTCAATGGCAAAAATTAATGAATATTGTAAATGCACAAACAGTAATATCTCCACATTGCAAGGTGCAATTCTGAAATTTTTTGCTTTTTCCTGCTAATCCTAGCATGATAAAGAAGATTCAAAGAGAGTGAGATGCCAGCTCCTTTCATTCAGTCAGTAGCTTCAAACATTTCTGGTATATGAAAAACATGTTTTTCAATGGCAAAAATCAATGAATATTGTAAATGCATAAACAGTAATATCTCCACATTGCAAGGTGCAATTCTGAAATTTTTTGCTTTTTCCTGCTAATCCTAGCATGATAAAGAAGATTCAAAGAGAGTGAGATGCCAGCTCCTTTCATTCAGTCAGTAGCTTCAAACATTTCTGGTATATGAAAAACATGTTTTTCAATGGCAAAAATCAATGAATATTGTAAATGCACAAACAGTAATATCTCCACATTGCACGGTGCAATTCTGAAATTTTTAGCTTTTTCCTGTTAATCCTAGCATGATAAAGAAGATTCAAAGAGAGTGAGATGCCAGCTCCTTTCATTCAGTCAGTAGCTTCAAACATTTCTGGTATATGAAAAACATGTTTTTCAATGGCAAAAATCAATGAATATTGTAAATGCACAAACAGTAATATCTCCACATTGCACGGTGCAATTCTGAAATTTTTAGCTTTTTCCTGTTAATCCTAGCATGATAAAGAAGATTCAAAGAGAGTGAGATGCCAGCTCCTTTCATTCAGTCAGTAGCTTCAAACATTTCTGGTATATGAAAAACATGTTTTTCAATGGCAAAAATCAATGAATATTGTAAATGCACAAACAGTAATATCTCCACATTGCAAGGTGCAATTCTGAAATTTTTTGCTTTTTCCTGTTAATCCTAGCATGATAAAGAAGATTCAAAGAGAGTGAGATGCAAGCTCCTTTCATTCAGTCAGTAGCTTCAAACATTTCTGGTATATGAAAAACATGTTTTTCAATGGAAAAAATCAATGAATATTGTAAATGCACAAACAGTAATATCTCCACATTGCAAGGTGCAATTCTGAAATTTTTTGCTTTTTCCTGCTAATCCTAGCATGATAAAGAAGATTCAAAGAGAGTGAGATGCCAGCTCCTTTCATTCAGTCAGTAGCTTCAAACATTTCTGGTATATGAAAAACATGTTTTTCAATGGCAAAAATCAATGAATATTGTAAATGCACAAACAGTAATATCTCCACATTGCACGGTGCAATTCTGAAATTTTTAGCTTTTTCCTGTTAATCCTAGCATGATAAAGAAGATTCAAAGAGAGTGAGATGCCAGCTCCTTTCATTCAGTCAGTAGCTTCAAACATTTCTGGTATATGAAAAACATGTTTTTCAATGGCAAAAATCAATGAATATTGTAAATGCACAAACAGTAATATCTCCACATTGCAAGGTGCAATTCTGAAATTTTTTGCTTTTTCCTGCTAATCCTAGCATGATAAAGAACATTCAAAGAGAGTGAGATGCCAGCTCCTTTCATTCAGTCAGTAGCTTCAAACATTTCTGGTATATGAAAAACATGTTTTTCAATGGCAAAAATCAATGAATATTGTAAATGTACAAACAGTAATATCTCCACATTGCAAGGTGCAATTCTGAAATTTTTTGCTTTTTCCTGCTAAGCCTAGCATGATAAAGAAGATTCAAAGAGAGTGAGATGCCAGCTCCTTTCATTCAGTCAGTAGCTTCAAACATTTCTGGACGTTTTTCAATGGCAAAAATCAATGAATATTGTAAATGCACAAACAGTAATATCTCCACATTGCAAGGTGCAATTCTGAAATTTTTTGCTTTTTCCTGTTAATCCTAGCATGATAAAGAAGATTCAAAGAGAGTGAGATGCCAGCTCCTTTCATTCAGTCAGTAGCTTCAAACATTTCTGGTATATGAAAAACATGTTTTTCAATGGCAAAAATCAATGAATATTGTAAATGCACAAACAGTAATATCTCCACATTGCAAGGTGCAATTCTGAAATTTTTTGCTTTTTCCTGTTAATCCTAGCATGATAAAGAAGATTCAAAGAGAGTGAGATGCCAGCTCCTTTCATTCAGTCAGTAGCTTCAAACATTTCTGGTATATGAAAAACATGTTTTTCAATGGCAAAAATCAATGAATATTGTAAATGCACAAACAGTAATATCTCCACATTGCAAGGTGCAATTCTGAAATATTTTGCTTTTTCCTGCTAATCCTAGCATGATAAAGAAGATTCAAAGAGAGTGAGATGCCAGCTCCTTTCATTCAGTCAGTAGCTTCAAACATTTCTGGTATATGAAAAACATGTTTTTCAATGGCAAAAATCAATGAATATTGTAAATGCACAAACAGGAATATCTCCACATTGCAAGGTGCAATTCTGAAATTTTTTGCTTTTTCCTGCTAATCCTAGCATGATAAAGAAGATTCAAAGAGAGTGAGATGCCAGCTCCTTTCACTCAGTCAGTAGCTTCAAACATTTCTGGACGTTTTTCAATGGCAAAAATTAATGAATATTGTAAATGCACAAACAGTAATATCTCCACATTGCAAGGTGCAATTCTGAAATTTTTTGCTTTTTCCTGCTAATCCTAGCATGATAAAGAAGATTCAAAGAGAGTGAGATGCCAGCTCCTTTCATTCAGTCAGTAGCTTCAAACATTTCTGGTATATGAAAAACATGTTTTTCAATAGCAAAAATCAATGAATATTGTAAATGCACAAACAGTAATATCTCCACATTGCAAGGTGCAATTCTGAAATTTTTTGCTTTTTCCTGTTAATCCTAGCATGATAAAGAAGATTCAAAGAGAGTGAGATGCCAGCTCCTTTCATTCAGTCAGTAGCTTCAAACATTTCTGGTATATGAAAAACGGGTTTTTCAATGGCAAAAATCAATGAATATTGTAAATGCACAAACAGTAATATCTCCACATTGCAAGGTGCAATTCTGAAATTTTTTGCTTTTTCCTGCTAATCCTAGCATGATAAAGAAGATTCAAAGAGAGTGAGATGCCAGCTCCTTTCATTCAGTCAGTAGCTTCAAATATTTCTGGTATATGAAAAACATGTTTTTCAATGGCAAAAATCAATGAATATTGTAAATGCACAAACAGTAATATCTCCACATTGCACGGTGCAATTCTGAAATTTTTAGCTTTTTCCTGTTAATCCTAGCATGATAAAGAAGATTCAAAGAGAGTGAGATGCCAGCTCCTTTCATTCAGTCAGTAGCTTCAAACATTTCTGGACGTTTTTCAATGGCAAAAATTAATGAATATTGTAAATGCACAAACAGTAATATCTCCACATTGCAAGGTGCAATTCTGAAATTTTTTGCTTTTTCCTGCTAATCCTAGCATGATAAAGAAGATTCAAAGAGAGTGAGATGCCAGCTCCTTTCATTCAGTCAGTAGCTTCAAACATTTCTGGTATATTAAAAACATGTTTTTCAATGGCAAAAATCAATGAATATTGTAAATGCACAAACAGTAATATCTCCACATTGCAAGGTGCAATTCTGAAATTTTTTGCTTTTTCCTGCTAATCCTAGCATGATAAAGAAGATTCAAAGAGAGTGAGATGCCAGCTCCTTTCATTCAGTCAGTAGCTTCAAACATTTCTGGTATATGAAAAACATGTTTTTCAATGGCAAAAATCAATGAATATTGTAAATGCACAAACAGTAATATCTCCACATTGCACGGTGCAATTCTGAAATTTTTAGCTTTTTCCTGTTAATCCTAGCATGATAAAGAAGATTCAAAGAGAGTGAGATGCCAGCTCCTTTCATTCAGTCAGTAGCTTCAAACATTTCTGGTATATGAAAAACATGTTTTTCAATGGCAAAAATCAATGAATATTGTAAATGCACAAACAGTAATATCTCCACATTGCAAGGTGCAATTCTGAAATTTTTTGCTTTTTCCTGTTAATCCTAGCATGATAAAGAAGATTCAAAGAGAGTGAGATGCCAGCTCCTTTCATTCAGTCAGTAGCTTCAAACATTTCTGGTATATGAAAAACATGTTTTTCAATGGCAAAAATCAATGAATATTGTAAATGCACAAACAGTAATATCTCCACATTGCAAGGTGCAATTCTGAAATTTTTTGCTTTTTTTTGTTAATCCTAGCATGATAAAGAAGATTCAAAGAGAGTGAGATGCCAGCTCCTTTCATTCAGTCAGTAGCTTCAAACATTTCTGGTATATGAAAAACATGTTTTTCAATGGCAAAAATCAATGAATATTGTAAATGCACAAACAGTAATATCTCCACATTGCAAGGTGCAATTCTGAAATTTTTTGCTTTTTCCTGCTAATCCTAGCATGATAAAGAAGATTCAAAGAGAGTGAGATGCCAGCTCCTTTCATTCAGTCAGTAGCTTCAAACATTTCTGGTATATGAAAAACATGTTTTTCAATGGCAAAAATCAATGAATATTGTAAATGCACAAACAGTAATATCTCCACATTGCAAGGTGCAATTCTGAAATTTTTTGCTTTTTCCTGCTAATCCTAGCATGATAAAGAAGATTCAAAGAGAGTGAGATGCCAGCTCCTTTCATTCAGTCAGTAGCTTCAAACATTTCTGGACGTTTTTCAATGGCAAAAATCAATGAATATTGTAAATGCACAAACAGTAATATCTCCACATTGCAAGGTGCAATTCTGAAATTTTTTGCTTTTTCCTGTTAATCCTAGCATGATAAAGAAGATTCAAAGAGAGTGAGATGCCAGCTCCTTTCATTCAGTCAGTAGCTTCAAACATTTCTGGTATATGAAAAACATGTTTTTCAATGGCAAAAATCAATGAATATTGTAAATGCACAAACAGTAATATCTCCACATTGCAAGGTGCAATTCTGAAATATTTTGCTTTTTCCTGCTAAACCTAGCATGATAAAGAAGATTCAAAGAGAGTGAGATGCCAGCTCCTTTCATTCAGTCAGTAGCTTCAAACATTTCTGGTATATGAAAAACATGTTTTTCAATGGCAAAAATCAATGAATATTGTAAATGCACAAACAGTAATATCTCCACATTGCAAGGTGCAATTCTGAAATTTTTTGCTTTTTCCTGCTAATCCTAGCATGATAAAGAAGATTCAAAGAGAGTGAGATGCCAGCTCCTTTCATTCAGTCAGTAGCTTCAAACATTTCTGGACGTTTTTCAATGGCAAAAATTAATGAATATTGTAAATGCACAAACAGTAATATCTCCACATTGCAAGGTGCAATTCTGAAATTTTTTGCTTTTTCCTGCTAATCCTAGCATGATAAAGAAGATTCAAAGAGAGTGAGATGCCAGCTCCTTTCATTCAGTCAGTAGCTTCAAACATTTCTGGTATATGAAAAACATGTTTTTCAATAGCAAAAATCAATGAATATTGTAAATGCACAAACAGTAATATCTCCACATTGCAAGGTGCAATTCTGAAATTTTTTGCTTTTTCCTGTTAATCCTAGCATGATAAAGAAGATTCAAAGAGAGTGAGATGCCAGCTCCTTTCATTCAGTCAGTAGCTTCAAACATTTCTGGTATATGAAAAACATGTTTTTCAATGGCAAAAATCAATGAATATTGTAAATGCACAAACAGTAATATCTCCACATTGCAAGGTGCAATTCTGAAATTTTTTGCTTTTTCCTGCTAATCCTAGCATGATAAAGAAGATTCAAAGAGAGTGAGATGCCAGCTCCTTTCATTCAGTCAGTAGCTTCAAACATTTCTGGTATATGAAAAACATGTTTTTCAATGGCAAAAATCAATGAATATTGTAAATGCACAAACAGTAATATCTCCACATTGCACGGTGCAATTCTGAAATTTTTAGCTTTTTCCTGTTAATCCTAGCATGATAAAGAAGATTCAAAGAGAGTGAGATGCCAGCTCCTTTCATTCAGTCAGTAGCTTCAAACATTTCTGGACGTTTTTCAATGGCAAAAATTAATGAATATTGTAAATGCACAAACAGTAATATCTCCACATTGCAAGGTGCAATTCTGAAATTTTTTGCTTTTTCCTGCTAATCCTAGCATGATAAAGAAGATTCAAAGAGAGTGAGATGCCAGCTCCTTTCATTCAGTCAGTAGCTTCAAACATTTCTGGTATATGAAAAACATGTTTTTCAATGGCAAAAATCAATGAATATTGTAAATGCACAAACAGTAAAATCTCCACATTGCAAGGTGCAATTCTGAAATTTTTTGCTTTTTCCTGCTAATCCTAGCATGATAAAGAAGATTCAAAGAGAGTGAGATGCCAGCTCCTTTCATTCAGTCAGTAGCTTCAAACATTTCTGGTATATGAAAAACATGTTTTTCAATGGCAAAAATCAATGAATATTGTAAATGCACAAACAGTAATATCTCCACATTGCACGGTGCAATTCTGAAATTTTTAGCTTTTTCCTGTTAATCCTAGCATGATAAAGAAGATTCAAAGAGAGTGAGATGCCAGCTCCTTTCATTCAGTCAGTAGCTTCAAACATTTCTGGTATATGAAAAACATGTTTTTCAATGGCAAAAATCAATGAATATTGTAAATGCACAAACAGTAATATCTCCACATTGCACGGTGCAATTCTGAAATTTTTAGCTTTTTCCTGTTAATCCTAGCATGATAAAGAAGATTCAAAGAGAGTGAGATGCCAGCTCCTTTCATTCAGTCAGTAGCTTCAAACATTTCTGGTATATGAAAAACATGTTTTTCAATGGCAAAAATCAATGAATATTGTAAATGCACAAACAGTAATATCTCCACATTGCAAGGTGCAATTCTGAAATTTTTTGCTTTTTCCTGTTAATCCTAGCATGATAAAGAAGATTCAAAGAGAGTGAGATGCCAGCTCCTTTCATTCAGTCAGTAGCTTCAAACATTTCTGGTATATGAAAAACATGTTTTTCAATGGCAAAAATCAATGAATATTGTAAATGCACAAACAGTAATATCTCCACATTGCAAGGTGCAATTCTGAAATTTTTTGCTTTTTCCTGCTAATCCTAGCATGATAAAGAAGATTCAAAGAGAGTGAGATGCCAGCTCCTTTCATTCAGTCAGTAGCTTCAAACATTTCTGGTATATGAAAAACATGTTTTTCAATGGCAAAAATCAATGAATATTGTAAATGCACAAACAGTAATATCTCCACATTGCACGGTGCAATTCTGAAATTTTTAGCTTTTTCCTGTTAATCCTAGCATGATAAAGAAGATTCAAAGAGAGTGAGATGCCAGCTCCTTTCATTCAGTCAGTAGCTTCAAACATTTCTGGTATATGAAAAACATGTTTTTCAATGGCAAAAATCAATGAATATTGTAAATGCACAAACAGTAATATCTCCACATTGCAAGGTGCAATTCTGAAATTTTTTGCTTTTTCCTGCTAATCCTAGCATGATAAAGAAGATTCAAAGAGAGTGAGATGCCAGCTCCTTTCATTCAGTTAGTAGCTTCAAACATTTCTGGTATATGAAAAACATGTTTTTCAATGGCAAAAATCAATGAATATTGTAAATGTACAAACAGTAATATCTCCACATTGCAAGGTGCAATTCTGAAATTTTTTGCTTTTTCCTGCTAATCCTAGCATGATAAAGAAGATTCAAAGAGAGTGAGATGCCAGCTCCTTTCATTCAGTCAGTAGCTTCAAACATTTCTGGACGTTTTTCAATGGCAAAAATCAATGAATATTGTAAATGCACAAACAGTAATATCTCCACATTGCAAGGTGCAATTCTGAAATTTTTTGCTTTTTCCTGTTAATCCTAGCATGATAAAGAAGATTCAAAGAGAGTGAGATGCCAGCTCCTTTCATTCAGTCAGTAGCTTCAAACATTTCTGGTATATGAAAAATATGTTTTTCAATGGCAAAAATCAATGAATATTGTAAATGCACAAACAGTAATATCTCCACATTGCAAGGTGCAATTCTGAAATTTTTTGCTTTTTCCTGTTAATCCTAGCATGATAAAGAAGATTCAAAGAGAGTGAGATGCCAGCTCCTTTCATTCAGTCAGTAGCTTCAAACATTTCTGGTATATGAAAAACATGTTTTTCAATGGCAAAAATCAATGAATATTGTAAATGCACAAACAGTAATATCTCCACATTGCAAGGTGCAATTCTGAAATATTTTGCTTTTTCCTGCTAATCCTAGCATGATAAAGAAGATTCAAAGAGAGTGAGATGCCAGCTCCTTTCATTCAGTCAGTAGCTTCAAACATTTCTGGTATATGAAAAACATGTTTTTCAATGGCAAAAATCAATGAATATTGTAAATGCACAAACAGTAATATCTCCACATTGCAAGGTGCAATTCTGAAATTTTTTGCTTTTTCCTGCTAATCCTAGCATGATAAAGAAGATTCAAAGAGAGTGAGATGCCAGCTCCTTTCATTCAGTCAGTAGCTTCAAACATTTCTGGTATATGAAAAACATGTTTTTCAATGGCAAAAATCAATGAATATTGTAAATGCACAAACAGTAATATCTCCACATTGCACGGTGCAATTCTGAAATTTTTAGCTTTTTCCTGTTAATCCTAGCATGATAAAGAAGATTCAAAGAGAGTGAGATGCCAGCTCCTTTCATTCAGTCAGTAGCTTCAAACATTTCTGGACGTTTTTCAATGGCAAAAATTAATGAATATTGTAAATGCACAAACAGTAATATCTCCACATTGCAAGGTGCAATTCTGAAATTTTTTGCTTTTTCCTGCTAATCCTAGCATGATAAAGAAGATTCAAAGAGAGTGAGATGCCAGCTCCTTTCATTCAGTCAGTAGCTTCAAACATTTCTGGTATATGAAAAACATGTTTTTCAATGGCAAAAATCAATGAATATTGTAAATGCACAAACAGTAATATCTCCACATTGCAAGGTGCAATTCTGAAATTTTTTGCTTTTTCCTGCTAATCCTAGCATGATAAAGAAGATTCAAAGAGAGTGAGATGCCAGCTCCTTTCATTCAGTCAGTAGCTTCAAACATTTCTGGTATATGAAAAACATGTTTTTCAATGGCAAAAATCAATGAATATTGTAAATGCACAAACAGTAATATCTCCACATTGCACGGTGCAATTCTGAAATTTTTAGCTTTTTCCTGTTAATCCTAGCATGATAAAGAAGATTCAAAGAGAGTGAGATGCCAGCTCCTTTCATTCAGTCAGTAGCTTCAAACATTTCTGGTATATGAAAAACATGTTTTTCAATGGCAAAAATCAATGAATATTGTAAATGCACAAACAGTAATATCTCCACATTGCACGGTGCAATTCTGAAATTTTTAGCTTTTTCCTGTTAATCCTAGCATGATAAAGAAGATTCAAAGAGAGTGAGATGCCAGCTCCTTTCATTCAGTCAGTAGCTTCAAACATTTCTGGTATATGAAAAACATGTTTTTCAATGGCAAAAATCAATGAATATTGTAAATGCACAAACAGTAATATCTCCACATTGCACGGTGCAATTCTGAAATTTTTAGCTTTTTCCTGTTAATCCTAGCATGATAAAGAAGATTCAAAGAGAGTGAGATGCCAGCTCCTTTCATTCAGTCAGTAGCTTCAAACATTTCTGGTATATGAAAAACATGTTTTTCAATGGCAAAAATCAATGAATATTGTAAATGCACAAACAGTAATATCTCCACATTGCAAGGTGCAATTCTGAAATTTTTTGCTTTTTCCTGCTAATCCTAGCATGATAAAGAAGATTCAAAGAGAGTGAGATGCCAGCTCCTTTCATTCAGTTAGTAGCTTCAAACATTTCTGGTATATGAAAAACATGTTTTTCAATGGCAAAAATCAATGAATATTGTAAATGTACAAACAGTATTATCTCCACATTGCAAGGTGCAATTCTGAAATTTTTTGCTTTTTCCTGCTAATCCTAGCATGATAAAGAAGATTCAAAGAGAGTGAGATGCCAGCTCCTTTCATTCAGTCAGTAGCTTCAAACATTTCTGGACGTTTTTCAATGGCAAAAATCAATGAATATTGTAAATGCACAAACAGTAATATCTCCACATTGCAAGGTGCAATTCTGAAATTTTTTGCTTTTTCCTGTTAATCCTAGCATGATAAAGAAGATTCAAAGAGAGTGAGATGCCAGCTCCTTTCATTCAGTCAGTAGCTTCAAACATTTCTGGTATATGAAAAATATGTTTTTCAATGGCAAAAATCAATGAATATTGTAAATGCACAAACAGTAATATCTCCACATTGCAAGGTGCAATTCTGAAATTTTTTGCTTTTTCCTGTTAATCCTAGCATGATAAAGAAGATTCAAAGAGAGTGAGATGCCAGCTCCTTTCATTCAGTCAGTAGCTTCAAACATTTCTGGTATATGAAAAACATGTTTTTCAATGGCAAAAATCAATGAATATTGTAAATGCACAAACAGTAATATCTCCACATTGCAAGGTGCAATTCTGAAATATTTTGCTTTTTCCTGCTAATCCTAGCATGATAAAGAAGATTCAAAGAGAGTGAGATGCCAGCTCCTTTCATTCAGTCAGTAGCTTCAAACATTTCTGGTATATGAAAAACATGTTTTTCAATGGCAAAAATCAATGAATATTGTAAATGCACAAACAGTAATATCTCCACATTGCAAGGTGCAATTCTGAAATTTTTTGCTTTTTCCTGCTAATCCTAGCATGATAAAGAAGATTCAAAGAGAGTGAGATGCCAGCTCCTTTCATTCAGTCAGTAGCTTCAAACATTTCTGGTATATGAAAAACATGTTTTTCAATGGCAAAAATCAATGAATATTGTAAATGCACAAACAGTAATATCTCCACATTGCACGGTGCAATTCTGAAATTTTTAGCTTTTTCCTGTTAATCCTAGCATGATAAAGAAGATTCAAAGAGAGTGAGATGCCAGCTCCTTTCATTCAGTCAGTAGCTTCAAACATTTCTGGACGTTTTTCAATGGCAAAAATTAATGAATATTGTAAATGCACAAACAGTAATATCTCCACATTGCAAGGTGCAATTCTGAAATTTTTTGCTTTTTCCTGCTAATCCTAGCATGATAAAGAAGATTCAAAGAGAGTGAGATGCCAGCTCCTTTCATTCAGTCAGTAGCTTCAAACATTTCTGGTATATGAAAAACATGTTTTTCAATGGCAAAAATCAATGAATATTGTAAATGCACAAACAGTAATATCTCCACATTGCAAGGTGCAATTCTGAAATTTTTTGCTTTTTCCTGCTAATCCTAGCATGATAAAGAAGATTCAAAGAGAGTGAGATGCCAGCTCCTTTCATTCAGTCAGTAGCTTCAAACATTTCTGGTATATGAAAAACATGTTTTTCAATGGCAAAAATCAATGAATATTGTAAATGCACAAACAGTAATATCTCCACATTGCACGGTGCAATTCTGAAATTTTTAGCTTTTTCCTGTTAATCCTAGCATGATAAAGAAGATTCAAAGAGAGTGAGATGCCAGCTCCTTTCATTCAGTCAGTAGCTTCAAACATTTCTGGTATATGAAAAACATGTTTTTCAATGGCAAAAATCAATGAATATTGTAAATGCACAAACAGTAATATCTCCACATTGCACGGTGCAATTCTGAAATTTTTAGCTTTTTCCTGTTAATCCTAGCATGATAAAGAAGATTCAAAGAGAGTGAGATGCCAGCTCCTTTCATTCAGTCAGTAGCTTCAAACATTTCTGGTATATGAAAAACATGTTTTTCAATGGCAAAAATCAATGAATATTGTAAATGCACAAACAGTAATATCTCCACATTGCAAGGTGCAATTCTGAAATTTTTTGCTTTTTCCTGTTAATCCTAGCATGATAAAGAAGATTCAAAGAGAGTGAGATGCCAGCTCCTTTCATTCAGTCAGTAGCTTCAAACATTTCTGGTATATGAAAAACATGTTTTTCAATGGAAAAAATCAATGAATATTGTAAATGCACAAACAGTAATATCTCCACATTGCAAGGTGCAATTCTGAAATTTTTTGCTTTTTCCTGCTAATCCTAGCATGATAAAGAAGATTCAAAGAGAGTGAGATGCCAGCTCCTTTCATTCAGTCAGTAGCTTCAAACATTTCTGGTATATGAAAAACATGTTTTTCAATGGCAAAAATCAATGAATATTGTAAATGCACAAACAGTAATATCTCCACATTGCACGGTGCAATTCTGAAATTTTTAGCTTTTTCCTGTTAATCCTAGCATGATAAAGAAGATTCAAAGAGAGTGAGATGCCAGCTCCTTTCATTCAGTCAGTAGCTTCAAACATTTCTGGTATATGAAAAACATGTTTTTCAATGGCAAAAATCAATGAATATTGTAAATGTACAAACAGTAATATCTCCACATTGCAAGGTGCAATTCTGAAATTTTTTGCTTTTTCCTGCTAATCCTAGCATGATAAAGAAGATTCAAAGAGAGTGAGATGCCAGCTCCTTTCATTCAGTCAGTAGCTTCAAACATTTCTGGACGTTTTTCAATGGCAAAAATCAATGAATATTGTAAATGCACAAACAGTAATATCTCCACATTGCAAGGTGCAATTCTGAAATTTTTTGCTTTTTCCTGTTAATCCTAGCATGATAAAGAAGATTCAAAGAGAGTGAGATGCCAGCTCCTTTCATTCAGTCAGTAGCTTCAAACATTTCTGGTATATGAAAAACATGTTTTTCAATGGCAAAAATCAATGAATATTGTAAATGCACAAACAGTAATATCTCCACATTGCAAGGTGCAATTCTGAAATTTTTTGCTTTTTCCTGTTAATCCTAGCATGATAAAGAAGATTCAAAGAGAGTGAGATGCCAGCTCCTTTCATTCAGTCAGTAGCTTCAAACATTTCTGGTATATGAAAAACATGTTTTTCAATGGCAAAAATCAATGAATATTGTAAATGCACAAACAGTAATATCTCCACATTGCAAGGTGCAATTCTGAAATATTTTGCTTTTTCCTGCTAATCCTAGCATGATAAAGAAGATTCAAAGAGATTGAGATGCCAGCTCCTTTCATTCAGTCAGTAGCTTCAAACATTTCTGGTATATGAAAAACATGTTTTTCAATGGCAAAAATCAATGAATATTGTAAATGCACAAACAGTAATATCTCCACATTGCAAGGTGCAATTCTGAAATTTTTTGCTTTTTCCTGCTAATCCTAGCATGATAAAGAAGATTCAAAGAGAGTGAGATGCCAGCTCCTTTCACTCAGTCAGTAGCTTCAAACATTTCTGGACGTTTTTCAATGGCAAAAATTAATGAATATTGTAAATGCACAAACAGTAATATCTCCACATTGCACGGTGCAATTCTGAAATTTTTAGCTTTTTCCTGTTAATCCTAGCATGATAAAGAAGATTCAAAGAGAGTGAGATGCCAGCTCCTTTCATTCAGTCAGTAGCTTTAAACATTTCTGGACGTTTTTCAATGGCAAAAATTAATGAATATTGTAAATGCACAAACAGTAATATCTCCACATTGCAAGGTGCAATTCTGAAATTTTTTGCTTTTTCCTGCTAATCCTAGCATGATAAAGAAGATTCAAAGAGAGTGAGATGCCAGCTCCTTTCATTCAGTCAGTAGCTTCAAACATTTCTGGTATATTAAAAACATGTTTTTCAATGGCAAAAATCAATGAATATTGTAAATGCACAAACAGTAATATCTCCACATTGCAAGGTGCAATTCTGAAATTTTTTGCTTTTTCCTGCTAATCCTAGCATGATAAAGAAGATTCAAAGAGAGTGAGATGCCAGCTCCTTTCATTCAGTCAGTAGCTTCAAACATTTCTGGTATATGAAAAACATGTTTTTCAATGGCAAAAATCAATGAATATTGTAAATGCACAAACAGTAATATCTCCACATTGCACGGTGCAATTCTGAAATTTTTAGCTTTTTCCTGTTAATCCTAGCATGATAAAGAAGATTCAAAGAGAGTGAGATGCCAGCTCCTTTCATTCAGTCAGTAGCTTCAAACATTTCTGGTATATGAAAAACATGTTTTTCAATGGCAAAAATCAATGAATATTGTAAATGCACAAACAGTAATATCTCCACATTGCAAGGTGCAATTCTGAAATTTTTTGCTTTTTCCTGTTAATCCTAGCATGATAAAGAAGATTCAAAGAGAGTGAGATGCCAGCTCCTTTCATTCAGTCAGTAGCTTCAAACATTTCTGGTATATGAAAAACATGTTTTTCAATGGCAAAAATCAATGAATATTGTAAATGCACAAACAGTAATATCTCCACATTGCAAGGTGCAATTCTGAAATTTTTTGCTTTTTTTTGTTAATCCTAGCATGATAAAGAAGATTCAAAGAGAGTGAGATGCCAGCTCCTTTCATTCAGTCAGTAGCTTCAAACATTTCTGGTATATGAAAAACGTTTTTCAATGGCAAAAATCAATGAATATTGTAAATGCACAAACAGTAATATCTCCACATTGCAAGGTGCAATTCTGAAATTTTTTGCTTTTTCCTGCTAATCCTAGCATGATAAGGAAGATTCAAAGAGAGTGAGATGCCAGCTCCTTTCATTCAGTCAGTAGCTTCAAACATTTCTGGTATATGAAAAACATGTTTTTCAATGGCAAAAATCAATGAATATTGTAAATGCACAAACAGTAATATCTCCACATTGCAAGGTGCAATTCTGAAATTTTTTGCTTTTTCCTGCTAATCCTAGCATGATAAAGAAGATTCAAAGAGAGTGAGATGCCAGCTCCTTTCATTCAGTCAGTAGCTTCAAACATTTCTGGACGTTTTTCAATGGCAAAAATCAATGAATATTGTAAATGCACAAACAGTAATATCTCCACATTGCAAGGTGCAATTCTGAAATTTTTTGCTTTTTCCTGTTAATCCTAGCATGATAAAGAAGATTCAAAGAGAGTGAGATGCCAGCTCGTTTCATTCAGTCAGTAGCTTCAAACATTTCTGGTATATGAAAAACATGTTTTTCAATGGCAAAAATCAATGAATATTGTAAATGCACAAACAGTAATATCTCCACATTGCAAGGTGCAATTCTGAAATATTTTGCTTTTTCCTGCTAAACCTAGCATGATAAAGAAGATTCAAAGAGAGTGAGATGCCAGCTCCTTTCATTCAGTCAGTAGCTTCAAACATTTCTGGTATATGAAAAACATGTTTTTCAATGGCAAAAATCAATGAATATTGTAAATGCACAAACAGTAATATCTCCACATTGCAAGGTGCAATTCTGAAATTTTTTGCTTTTTCCTGCTAATCCTAGCATGATAAAGAAGATTCAAAGAGAGTGAGATGCCAGCTCCTTTCATTCAGTCAGTAGCTTCAAACATTTCTGGACGTTTTTCAATGGCAAAAATTAATGAATATTGTAAATGCACAAACAGTAATATCTCCACATTGCAAGGTGCAATTCTGAAATTTTTTGCTTTTTCCTGCTAATCCTAGCATGATAAAGAAGATTCAAAGAGAGTGAGATGCCAGCTCCTTTCATTCAGTCAGTAGCTTCAAACATTTCTGGTATATGAAAAACATGTTTTTCAATAGCAAAAATCAATGAATATTGTAAATGCACAAACAGTAATATCTCCACATTGCAAGGTGCAATTCTGAAATTTTTTGCTTTTTCCTGTTAATCCTAGCATGATAAAGAAGATTCAAAGAGAGTGAGATGCCAGCTCCTTTCATTCAGTCAGTAGCTTCAAACATTTCTGGTATATGAAAAACATGTTTTTCAATGGCAAAAATCAATGAATATTGTAAATGCACAAACAGTAATATCTCCACATTGCAAGGTGCAATTCTGAAATTTTTTGCTTTTTCCTGCTAATCCTAGCATGATAAAGAAGATTCAAAGAGAGTGAGATGCCAGCTCCTTTCATTCAGTCAGTAGCTTCAAACATTTCTGGTATATGAAAAACATGTTTTTCAATGGCAAAAATCAATGAATATTGTAAATGCACAAACAGTAATATCTCCACATTGCACGGTGCAATTCTGAAATTTTTAGCTTTTTCCTGTTAATCCTAGCATGATAAAGAAGATTCAAAGAGAGTGAGATGCCAGCTCCTTTCATTCAGTCAGTAGCTTCAAACATTTCTGGACGTTTTTCAATGGCAAAAATTAATGAATATTGTAAATGCACAAACAGTAATATCTCCACATTGCAAGGTGCAATTCTGAAATTTTTTGCTTTTTCCTGCTAATCCTAGCATGATAAAGAAGATTCAAAGAGAGTGAGATGCCAGCTCCTTTCATTCAGTCAGTAGCTTCAAACATTTCTGGTATATGAAAAACATGTTTTTCAATGGCAAAAATCAATGAATATTGTAAATGCACAAACAGTAAAATCTCCACATTGCAAGGTGCAATTCTGAAATTTTTTGCTTTTTCCTGCTAATCCTAGCATGATAAAGAAGATTCAAAGAGAGTGAGATGCCAGCTCCTTTCATTCAGTCAGTAGCTTCAAACATTTCTGGTATATGAAAAACATGTTTTTCAATGGCAAAAATCAATGAATATTGTAAATGCACAAACAGTAATATCTCCACATTGCACGGTGCAATTCTGAAATTTTTAGCTTTTTCCTGTTAATCCTAGCATGATAAAGAAGATTCAAAGAGAGTGAGATGCCAGCTCCTTTCATTCAGTCAGTAGCTTCAAACATTTCTGGTATATGAAAAACATGTTTTTCAATGGCAAAAATCAATGAATATTGTAAATGCACAAACAGTAATATCTCCACATTGCACGGTGCAATTCTGAAATTTTTAGCTTTTTCCTGTTAATCCTAGCATGATAAAGAAGATTCAAAGAGAGTGAGATGCCAGCTCCTTTCATTCAGTCAGTAGCTTCAAACATTTCTGGTATATGAAAAACATGTTTTTCAATGGCAAAAATCAATGAATATTGTAAATGCACAAACAGTAATATCTCCACATTGCAAGGTGCAATTCTGAAATTTTTTGCTTTTTCCTGTTAATCCTAGCATGATAAAGAAGATTCAAAGAGAGTGAGATGCCAGCTCCTTTCATTCAGTCAGTAGCTTCAAACATTTCTGGTATATGAAAAACATGTTTTTCAATGGCAAAAATCAATGAATATTGTAAATGCACAAACAGTAATATCTCCACATTGCAAGGTGCAATTCTGAAATTTTTTGCTTTTTCCTGCTAATCCTAGCATGATAAAGAAGATTCAAAGAGAGTGAGATG
Organism: Phyllobates terribilis; assembly: GCF_046119375.1. Taxonomy (NCBI): domain Eukaryota; kingdom Metazoa; phylum Chordata; class Amphibia; order Anura; family Dendrobatidae; genus Phyllobates; species Phyllobates terribilis. The sequence goes on along the minus strand of NW_027366422.1, from coordinate 54,767 downwards.
CCAGCTCCTTTCATTCAGTCAGTAGCTTCAAACATTTCTGGTATATGAAAAACATGTTTTTCAATGGCAAAAATCAATGAATATTGTAAATGCACAAACAGTAATATCTCCACATTGCACGGTGCAATTCTGAAATTTTTAGCTTTTTCCTGTTAATCCTAGCATGATAAAGAAGATTCAAAGAGAGTGAGATGCCAGCTCCTTTCATTCAGTCAGTAGCTTCAAACATTTCTGGTATATGAAAAACATGTTTTTCAATGGCAAAAATCAATGAATATTGTAAATGCACAAACAGTAATATCTCCACATTGCAAGGTGCAATTCTGAAATTTTTTGCTTTTTCCTGCTAATCCTAGCATGATAAAGAAGATTCAAAGAGAGTGAGATGCCAGCTCCTTTCATTCAGTCAGTAGCTTCAAACATTTCTGGTATATGAAAAACATGTTTTTCAATGGCAAAAATCAATGAATATTGTAAATGTACAAACAGTAATATCTCCACATTGCAAGGTGCAATTCTGAAATTTTTTGCTTTTTCCTGCTAATCCTAGCATGATAAAGAAGATTCAAAGAGAGTGAGATGCCAGCTCCTTTCATTCAGTCAGTAGCTTCAAACATTTCTGGACGTTTTTCAATGGCAAAAATCAATGAATATTGTAAATGCACAAACAGTAATATCTCCACATTGCAAGGTGCAATTCTGAAATTTTTTGCTTTTTCCTGTTAATCCTAGCATGATAAAGAAGATTCAAAGAGAGTGAGATGCCAGCTCCTTTCATTCAGTCAGTAGCTTCAAACATTTCTGGTATATGAAAAATATGTTTTTCAATGGCAAAAATCAATGAATATTGTAAATGCACAAACAGTAATATCTCCACATTGCAAGGTGCAATTCTGAAATTTTTTGCTTTTTCCTGTTAATCCTAGCATGATAAAGAAGATTCAAAGAGAGTGAGATGCCAGCTCCTTTCATTCAGTCAGTAGCTTCAAACATTTCTGGTATATGAAAAACATGTTTTTCAATGGCAAAAATCAATGAATATTGTAAATGCACAAACAGTAATATCTCCACATTGCAAGGTGCAATTCTGAAATATTTTGCTTTTTCCTGCTAATCCTAGCATGATAAAGAAGATTCAAAGAGAGTGAGATGCCAGCTCCTTTCATTCAGTCAGTAGCTTCAAACATTTCTGGTATATGAAAAACATGTTTTTCAATGGCAAAAATCAATGAATATTGTAAATGCACAAACAGTAATATCTCCACATTGCAAGGTGCAATTCTGAAATTTTTTGCTTTTTCCTGCTAATCCTAGCATGATAAAGAAGATTCAAAGAGAGTGAGATGCCAGCTCCTTTCATTCAGTCAGTAGCTTCAAACATTTCTGGACGTTTTTCAATGGCAAAAATTAATGAATATTGTAAATGCACAAACAGTAATATCTCCACATTGCAAGGTGCAATTCTGAAATTTTTTGCTTTTTCCTGCTAATCCTAGCATGATAAAGAAGATTCAAAGAGAGTGAGATGCCAGCTCCTTTCATTCAGTCAGTAGCTTCAAACATTTCTGGTATATGAAAAACATGTTTTTCAATAGCAAAAATCAATGAATATTGTAAATGCACAAACAGTAATATCTCCACATTGCAAGGTGCAATTCTGAAATTTTTTGCTTTTTCCTGTTAATCCTAGCATGATAAAGAAGATTCAAAGAGAGTGAGATGCCAGCTCCTTTCATTCAGTCAGTAGCTTCAAACATTTCTGGTATATGAAAAACATGTTTTTCAATGGCAAAAATCAATGAATATTGTAAATGCACAAACAGTAATATCTCCACATTGCAAGGTGCAATTCTGAAATTTTTTGCTTTTTCCTGCTAATCCTAGCATGATAAAGAAGATTCAAAGAGAGTGAGATGCCAGCTCCTTTCATTCAGTCAGTAGCTTCAAACATTTCTGGTATATGAAAAACATGTTTTTCAATGGCAAAAATCAATGAATATTGTAAATGCACAAACAGTAATATCTCCACATTGCACGGTGCAATTCTGAAATTTTTAGCTTTTTCCTGTTAATCCTAGCATGATAAAGAAGATTCAAAGAGAGTGAGATGCCAGCTCCTTTCATTCAGTCAGTAGCTTCAAACATTTCTGGACGTTTTTCAATGGCAAAAATTAATGAATATTGTAAATGCACAAACAGTAATATCTCCACATTGCAAGGTGCAATTCTGAAATTTTTTGCTTTTTCCTGCTAATCCTAGCATGATAAAGAAGATTCAAAGAGAGTGAGATGCCAGCTCCTTTCATTCAGTCAGTAGCTTCAAACATTTCTGGTATATGAAAAACATGTTTTTCAATGGCAAAAATCAATGAATATTGTAAATGCACAAACAGTAATATCTCCACATTGCAAGGTGCAATTCTGAAATTTTTTGCTTTTTCCTGCTAATCCTAGCATGATAAAGAAGATTCAAAGAGAGTGAGATGCCAGCTCCTTTCATTCAGTCAGTAGCTTCAAACATTTCTGGTATATGAAAAACATGTTTTTCAATGGCAAAAATCAATGAATATTGTAAATGCACAAACAGTAATATCTCCACATTGCACGGTGCAATTCTGAAATTTTTAGCTTTTTCCTGTTAATCCTAGCATGATAAAGAAGATTCAAAGAGAGTGAGATGCCAGCTCCTTTCATTCAGTCAGTAGCTTCAAACATTTCTGGTATATGAAAAACATGTTTTTCAATGGCAAAAATCAATGAATATTGTAAATGCACAAACAGTAATATCTCCACATTGCAAGGTGCAATTCTGAAATTTTTTGCTTTTTCCTGTTAATCCTAGCATGATAAAGAAGATTCAAAGAGAGTGAGATGCCAGCTCCTTTCATTCAGTCAGTAGCTTCAAACATTTCTGGTATATGAAAAACATGTTTTTCAATGGCAAAAATCAATGAATATTGTAAATGCACAAACAGTAATATCTCCACATTGCAAGGTGCAATTCTGAAATTTTTTGCTTTTTTTTGTTAATCCTAGCATGATAAAGAAGATTCAAAGAGAGTGAGATGCCAGCTCCTTTCATTCAGTCAGTAGCTTCAAACATTTCTGGTATATGAAAAACATGTTTTTCAATGGCAAAAATCAATGAATATTGTAAATGCACAAACAGTAATATCTCCACATTGCAAGGTGCAATTCTGAAATTTTTTGCTTTTTCCTGCTAATCCTAGCATGATAAAGAAGATTCAAAGAGAGTGAGATGCCAGCTCCTTTCATTCAGTCAGTAGCTTCAAACATTTCTGGTATATGAAAAACATGTTTTTCAATGGCAAAAATCAATGAATATTGTAAATGCACAAACAGTAATATCTCCACATTGCAAGGTGCAATTCTGAAATTTTTTGCTTTTTCCTGCTAATCCTAGCATGATAAAGAAGATTCAAAGAGAGTGAGATGCCAGCTCCTTTCATTCAGTCAGTAGCTTCAAACATTTCTGGACGTTTTTCAATGGCAAAAATCAATGAATATTGTAAATGCACAAACAGTAATATCTCCACATTGCAAGGTGCAATTCTGAAATTTTTTGCTTTTTCCTGTTAATCCTAGCATGATAAAGAAGATTCAAAGAGAGTGAGATGCCAGCTCCTTTCATTCAGTCAGTAGCTTCAAACATTTCTGGTATATGAAAAACATGTTTTTCAATGGCAAAAATCAATGAATATTGTAAATGCACAAACAGTAATATCTCCACATTGCAAGGTGCAATTCTGAAATTTTTTGCTTTTTCCTGCTAATCCTAGCATGATAAAGAAGATTCAAAGAGAGTGAGATGCCAGCTCCTTTCATTCAGTCAGTAGCTTCAAACATTTCTGGTATATGAAAAACATGTTTTTCAATGGCAAAAATCAATGAATATTGTAAATGCACAAACAGTAATATCTCCACATTGCAAGGTGCAATTCTGAAATTTTTTGCTTTTTCCTGCTAATCCTAGCATGATAAAGAAGATTCAAAGAGAGTGAGATGCCAGCTCCTTTCATTCAGTCAGTAGCTTCAAACATTTCTGGACGTTTTTCAATGGCAAAAATCAATGAATATTGTAAATGCACAAACAGTAATATCTCCACATTGCAAGGTGCAATTCTGAAATTTTTTGCTTTTTCCTGTTAATCCTAGCATGATAAAGAAGATTCAAAGAGAGTGAGATGCCAGCTCCTTTCATTCAGTCAGTAGCTTCAAACATTTCTGGTATATGAAAAACATGTTTTTCAATGGCAAAAATCAATGAATATTGTAAATGCACAAACAGTAATATCTCCACATTGCAAGGTGCAATTCTGAAATTTTTTGCTTTTTTTTGTTAATCCTAGCATGATAAAGAAGATTCAAAGAGAGTGAGATGCCAGCTCCTTTCATTCAGTCAGTAGCTTCAAACATTTCTGGTATATGAAAAACATGTTTTTCAATGGCAAAAATCAATGAATATTGTAAATGCACAAACAGTAATATCTCCACATTGCAAGGTGCAATTCTGAAATTTTTTGCTTTTTCCTGCTAATCCTAGCATGATAAAGAAGATTCAAAGAGAGTGAGATGCCAGCTCCTTTCATTCAGTCAGTAGCTTCAAACATTTCTGGTATATGAAAAACATGTTTTTCAATGGCAAAAATCAATGAATATTGTAAATGCACAAACAGTAATATCTCCACATTGCAAGGTGCAATTCTGAAATTTTTTGCTTTTTCCTGCTAATCCTAGCATGATAAAGAAGATTCAAAGAGAGTGAGATGCCAGCTCCTTTCATTCAGTCAGTAGCTTCAAACATTTCTGGACGTTTTTCAATGGCAAAAATCAATGAATATTGTAAATGCACAAACAGTAATATCTCCACATTGCAAGGTGCAATTCTGAAATTTTTTGCATTTTCCTGTTAATCCTAGCATGATAAAGAAGATTCAAAGAGAGTGAGATGCCAGCTCCTTTCATTCAGTCAGTAGCTTCAAACATTTCTGGTATATGAAAAACATGTTTTTCAATGGCAAAAATCAATGAATATTGTAAATGCACAAACAGTAATATCTCCACATTGCAAGGTGCAATTCTGAAATTTTTTGCTTTTTCCTGCTAATCCTAGCATGATAAAGAAGATTCAAAGAGAGTGAGATGCCAGCTCCTTTCATTCAGTCAGTAGCTTCAAACATTTCTGGTATATGAAAAACATGTTTTTCAATGGCAAAAATCAATGAATATTGTAAATGCACAAACAGTAATATCTCCACATTGCAAGGTGCAATTCTGAAATTTTTGCTTTTTCCTGCTAATCCTAGCATGATAAAGAAGATTCAAAGAGAGTGAGATGCCAGCTCCTTTCATTCAGTCAGTAGCTTCAAACATTTCTGGACGTTTTTCAATGGCAAAAATCAATGAATATTGTAAATGCACAAACAGTAATATCTCCACATTGCAAGGTGCAATTCAGAAATTTTTTGCTTTTTCCTGTTAATCCTAGCATGATAAAGAAGATTCAAAGAGAGTGAGATGCCAGCTCCTTTCATTCAGTCAGTAGCTTCAAACATTTCTGGACGTTTTTCAATGGCAAAAATCAATGAATATTGTAAATGCACAAACAGTAATATCTCCACATTGCAAGGTGCAATTCTGAAATTTTTTGCTTTTTCCTGTTAATCCTAGCATGATAAAGAAGATTCAAAGAGAGTGAGATGCCAGCTCCTTTCATTCAGTCAGTAGCTTCAAACATTTCTGGTATATGAAAAACATGTTTTTCAATGGCAAAAATCAATGAATATTTTAAATGCACAAACAGTAATTCCACATTGCAAGGTGCAATTCTGAAATTTTTTGCTTTTTCCTGCTAATCCTAGCATGATAAAAAAGATTCAAAGAGAGTGAGATGCCAGCTCCTTTCATTCAGTCAGTAGCTTCAAACATTTCTGGACGTTTTTCAATGGCAAAAATCAATGAATATTGTAAATGCACAAACAGTAATATCTCCACATTGCAAGGTGCAATTCTGAAATTTTTTGCTTTTTCCTGTTAATCCTAGCATGATAAAGAAGATTCAAAGAGAGTGAGATGCCAGCTCCTTTCATTCAGTCAGTAGCTTCAAACATTTCTGGTATATGAAAAACATGTTTTTCAATGGCAAAAATCAATGAATATTGTAAATGCACAAACAGTAATATCTCCACATTGCACGGTGCAATTCTGAAATTTTTTGCTTTTTCCTGTTAATCCTAGCATGATAAAGAAGATTCAAAGAGAGTGAGATGCCAGCTCCTTTCATTCAGTCAGTAGCTTCAAACATTTCTGGTATATGAAAAACATGTTTTTCAATGGCAAAAATCAATGAATATTGTAAATGCACAAACAGTAATATCTCCACATTGCAAGGTGCAATTCTGAAATTTTTTGCTTTTTCCTGCAAATCCTAGCATGATAAAGAAGATTCAAAGAGTGAGATGCCAGCTCCTTTCATTGTCAGTAGCTTCAAACATTTCTGGTATATGAAAAACATGTTTTTCAATGGCAAAAATCAATGAATATTGTAAATGCACAAACAGTAATATCTCCACATTGCAAGGTGCAATTCTGAAATTTTTTGCTTTTTCCTGCTAATCCTAGCATGATAAAGAAGATTCAAAGAGAGTGAGATGCCAGCTCCTTTCATTCAGTCAGTAGCTTCAAACATTTCTGGACGTTTTTCAATGGCAAAAATCAATGAATATTGTAAATGCACAAACAGTAATATCTCCACATTGCAAGGTGCAATTCTGAAATATTTTGCTTTTTCCTGTTAATCCTAGCATGATAAAGAAGATTCAAAGAGAGTGAGATGCCAGCTCCTTTCATTCAGTCAGTAGCTTCAAACATTTCTGGTATATGAAAAACATGTTTTTCAATGGCAAAAATCAATGAATATTGTAAATGCACAAACAGTAATATCTCCACATTGCAAGGTGCAATTCTGAAATTTTTTGCTTTATCCTGCTAATCCTAGCATGATAAAGAAGATTCAAAGAGAGTGAGATGCCAGCTCCTTTCATTCAGTCAGTAGCTTCAAACATTTCTGGTATATGAAAAACATGTTTTTCAATGGCAAAAATCAATGAATATTGTAAATGCACAAACAGTAATATCTCCACATTGCAAGGTGCAATTCGGAAATTTTTTGCTTTTTCCTGCTAATCCTAGCATGATAAAGAAGATTCAAAGAGAGTGAGATGCCAGCTCCTTTCATTCAGTCAGTAGCTTCAAACATTTCTGGACGTTTTTCAATGGCAAAAATCAATGAATATTGTAAATGCACAAACAGTAATATCTCCACATTGCAAGGTGCAATTCTGAAATTTTTTGCTTTTTCCTGTTAATCCTAGCATGATAAAGAAGATTCAAAGAGAGTGAGATGCCAGCTCCTTTCATTCAGTCAGTAGCTTCAAACATTTCTGGTATATGAAAAACATGTTTTTCAATGGCAAAAATCAATGAATATTGTAAATGCACAAACAGTAATATCTCCACATTGCAAGGTGTAATTCTGAAATTTTTTGCTTTTTCCTGTTAATCCTAGCATGATAAAGAAGATTCAAAGAGAGTGAGATGCCAGCTCCTTTCATTCAGTCAGTAGCTTCAAACATTTCTGGTATATGAAAAACATGTTTTTCAATGGCAAAAATCAATGAATATTGTAAATGCACAAACAGTAATATCTCCACATTGCAAGGTGCAATTCTGAAATTTTTTGCTTTTTCCTGCTAATCCTAGCATGATAAAGAAGATTCAAAGAGAGTGAGATGCCAGCTCCTTTCATTCAGTCAGTAGCTTCAAACATTTCTGGTATATGAAAAACATGTTTTTCAATGGCAAAAATCAATGAATATTGTAAATGCACAAACAGTAATATCTCCATATTGCACGGTGCAATTCTGAAATTTTTAGCTTTTTCCTGTTAATCCTAGCATGATAAAGAAGATTCAAAGAGAGTGAGATGCCAACTCCTTTCATTCAGTCAGTAGCTTCAAACATTTCTGGACGTTTTTCAATGGCAAAAATCAATGAATATTGTAAATGCACAAACAGTAATATCTCCACATTGCAAGGTGCAATTCTGAAATTTTTTGCTTTTTCCTGTTAATCCTAGCATGATAAAGAAGATTCAAAGAGAGTGAGATGCCAGCTCCTTTCATTCAGTCAGTAGCTTCAAACATTTCTGGTATATGAAAAACATGTTTTTCAATGGCAAAAATCAATGAATATTGTAAATGCACAAACAGTAATATCTCCACATTGCAAGGTGCAATTCTGAAATTTTTTGCTTTTTCCTGTTAATCCTAGCATGATAAAGAAGATTCAAAGAGAGTGAGATGCCAGCTCCTTTCATTCAGTCAGTAGCTTCAAACATTTCTGGTATATGAAAAACATGTTTTTCAATGGCAAAAATCAATGAATATTGTAAATGCACAAACATTAATATCTCCACATTGCAAGGTGCAATTCTGAAATTTTTTGCTTTTTCCTGCTAATCCTAGCATGATAAAGAAGATTCAAAGAGAGTGAGATGCCAGCTCCTTTCATTCAGTCAGTAGCTTCAAACATTTCTGGTATATGAAAAACATGTTTTTCAATGGCAAAAATCAATGAATATTGTAAATGCACAAACAGTAATATCTCCACATTGCAAGGTGCAATTCTGAAATTTTTTGCTTTTTCCTGCTAATCCTAGCATGATAAAGAAGATTCAAAGAGAGTGAGATGCCAGCTCCTTTCATTCAGTCAGTAGCTTCAAACATTTCTGGACGTTTTTCAATGGCAAAAATCAATGAATATTGTAAATGCACAAACAGTAATATCTCCACATTGCAAGGTGCAATTCTGAAATTTTTTGCTTTTTCCTGTTAATCCTAGCATGATAAAGAAGATTCAAAGAGAGTGAGATGCCAGCTCCTTTCATTCAGTCAGTAGCTTCAAACATTTCTGGTATATGAAAAACATGTTTTTCAATGGCAAAAATCAATGAATATTGTAAATGCACAAACAGTAATATCTCCACATTGCAAGGTGCAATTCTGAAATTTTTTGCTTTTTCCTGCTAATCCTAGCATGATAAAGAAGATTCAAAGAGAGTGAGATGCCAGCTCCTTTCATTCAGTCAGTAGCTTCAAACATTTCTGGTATATGAAAAACATGTTTTTCAATGGCAAAAATCAATGAATATTGTAAATGCACAAACAGTAATATCTCCACATTGCAAGGTGCAATTCTGAAATTTTTGCTTTTTCCTGCTAATCCTAGCATGATAAAGAAGATTCAAAGAGAGTGAGATGCCAGCTCCTTTCATTCAGTCAGTAGCTTCAAACATTTCTGGACGTTTTTCAATGGCAAAAATCAATGAATATTGTAAATGCACAAACAGTAATATCTCCACATTGCAAGGTGCAATTCAGAAATTTTTTGCTTTTTCCTGTTAATCCTAGCATGATAAAGAAGATTCAAAGAGAGTGAGATGCCAGCTCCTTTCATTCAGTCAGTAGCTTCAAACATTTCTGGACGTTTTTCAATGGCAAAAATCAATGAATATTGTAAATGCACAAACAGTAATATCTCCACATTGCAAGGTGCAATTCTGAAATTTTTTGCTTTTTCCTGTTAATCCTAGCATGATAAAGAAGATTCAAAGAGAGTGAGATGCCAGCTCCTTTCATTCAGTCAGTAGCTTCAAACATTTCTGGTATATGAAAAACATGTTTTTCAATGGCAAAAATCAATGAATATTTTAAATGCACAAACAGTATTTCCACATTGCAAGGTGCAATTCTGAAATTTTTTGCTTTTTCCTGCTAATCCTAGCATGATAAAAAAGATTCAAAGAGAGTGAGATGCCAGCTCCTTTCATTCAGTCAGTAGCTTCAAACATTTCTGGACGTTTTTCAATGGCAAAAATCAATGAATATTGTAAATGCACAAACAGTAATATCTCCACATTGCAAGGTGCAATTCTGAAATTTTTTGCTTTTTCCTGTTAATCCTAGCATGATAAAGAAGATTCAAAGAGAGTGAGATGCCAGCTCCTTTCATTCAGTCAGTAGCTTCAAACATTTCTGGTATATGAAAAACATGTTTTTCAATGGCAAAAATCAATGAATATTGTAAATGCACAAACAGTAATATCTCCACATTGCACGGTGCAATTCTGAAATTTTTTGCTTTTTCCTGTTAATCCTAGCATGATAAAGAAGATTCAAAGAGAGTGAGATGCCAGCTCCTTTCATTCAGTCAGTAGCTTCAAACATTTCTGGTATATGAAAAACATGTTTTTCAATGGCAAAAATCAATGAATATTGTAAATGCACAAACAGTAATATCTCCACATTGCAAGGTGCAATTCTGAAATTTTTTGCTTTTTCCTGCAAATCCTAGCATGATAAAGAAGATTCAAAGAGTGAGATGCCAGCTCCTTTCATTGTCAGTAGCTTCAAACATTTCTGGTATATGAAAAACATGTTTTTCAATGGCAAAAATCAATGAATATTGTAAATGCACAAACAGTAATATCTCCACATTGCAAGGTGCAATTCTGAAATTTTTTGCTTTTTCCTGCTAATCCTAGCATGATAAAGAAGATTCAAAGAGAGTGAGATGCCAGCTCCTTTCATTCAGTCAGTAGCTTCAAACATTTCTGGACGTTTTTCAATGGCAAAAATCAATGAATATTGTAAATGCACAAACAGTAATATCTCCACATTGCAAGGTGCAATTCTGAAATATTTTGCTTTTTCCTGTTAATCCTAGCATGATAAAGAAGATTCAAAGAGAGTGAGATGCCAGCTCCTTTCATTCAGTCAGTAGCTTCAAACATTTCTGGTATATGAAAAACATGTTTTTCAATGGCAAAAATCAATGAATATTGTAAATGCACAAACAGTAATATCTCCACATTGCAAGGTGCAATTCTGAAATTTTTTCCTTTATCCTGCTAATCCTAGCATGATAAAGAAGATTCAAAGAGAGTGAGATGCCAGCTCCTTTCATTCAGTCAGTAGCTTCAAACATTTCTGGTATATGAAAAACATGTTTTTCAATGGCAAAAATCAATGAATATTGTAAATGCACAAACAGTAATATCTCCACATTGCAAGGTGCAATTCGGAAATTTTTTGCTTTTTCCTGCTAATCCTAGCATGATAAAGAAGATTCAAAGAGAGTGAGATGCCAGCTCCTTTCATTCAGTCAGTAGCTTCAAACATTTCTGGACGTTTTTCAATGGCAAAAATCAATGAATATTGTAAATGCACAAACAGTAATATCTCCACATTGCAAGGTGCAATTCTGAAATTTTTTGCTTTTTCCTGTTAATCCTAGCATGATAAAGAAGATTCAAAGAGAGTGAGATGCCAGCTCCTTTCATTCAGTCAGTAGCTTCAAACATTTCTGGTATATGAAAAACATGTTTTTCAATGGCAAAAATCAATGAATATTGTAAATGCACAAACAGTAATATCTCCACATTGCAAGGTGTAATTCTGAAATTTTTTGCTTTTTCCTGTTAATCCTAGCATGATAAAGAAGATTCAAAGAGAGTGAGATGCCAGCTCCTTTCATTCAGTCAGTAGCTTCAAACATTTCTGGTATATGAAAAACATGTTTTTCAATGGCAAAAATCAATGAATATTGTAAATGCACAAACAGTAATATCTCCACATTGCAAGGTGCAATTCTGAAATTTTTTGCTTTTTCCTGCTAATCCTAGCATGATAAAGAAGATTCAAAGAGAGTGAGATGCCAGCTCCTTTCATTCAGTCAGTAGCTTCAAACATTTCTGGTATATGAAAAACATGTTTTTCAATGGCAAAAATCAATGAATATTGTAAATGCACAAACAGTAATATCTCCATATTGCACGGTGCAATTCTGAAATTTTTAGCTTTTTCCTGTTAATCCTAGCATGATAAAGAAGATTCAAAGAGAGTGAGATGCCAACTCCTTTCATTCAGTCAGTAGCTTCAAACATTTCTGGACGTTTTTCAATGGCAAAAATCAATGAATATTGTAAATGCACAAACAGTAATATCTCCACATTGCAAGGTGCAATTCTGAAATTTTTTGCTTTTTCCTGTTAATCCTAGCATGATAAAGAAGATTCAAAGAGAGTGAGATGCCAGCTCCTTTCATTCAGTCAGTAGCTTCAAACATTTCTGGTATATGAAAAACATGTTTTTCAATGGCAAAAATCAATGAATATTGTAAATGCACAAACAGTAATATCTCCACATTGCAAGGTGCAATTCTGAAATTTTTTGCTTTTTCCTGTTAATCCTAGCATGATAAAGAAGATTCAAAGAGAGTGAGATGCCAGCTCCTTTCATTCAGTCAGTAGCTTCAAACATTTCTGGTATATGAAAAACATGTTTTTCAATGGCAAAAATCAATGAATATTGTAAATGCACAAACATTAATATCTCCACATTGCAAGGTGCAATTCTGAAATTTTTTGCTTTTTCCTGCTAATCCTAGCATGATAAAGAAGATTCAAAGAGAGTGAGATGCCAGCTCCTTTCATTCAGTCAGTAGCTTCAAACATTTCTGGTATATGAAAAACATGTTTTTCAATGGCAAAAATCAATGAATATTGTAAATGCACAAACAGTAATATCTCCACATTGCACGGTGCAATTCTGAAATTTTTAGCTTTTTCCTGTTAATCCTAGCATGATAAAGAAGATTCAAAGAGAGTGAGATGCCAGCTCCTTTCATTCAGTCAGTAGCTTCAAACATTTCTGGTATATGAAAAACATGTTTTTCAATGGCAAAAATCAATGAATATTGTAAATGCACAAACAGTAATATCTCCACATTGCAAGGTGCAATTCTGAAATTGTTTGCTTTTTCCTGCTAATCCTAGCATGATAAAGAAGATTCAAAGAGTGAGATGCCAGCTCCTTTCATTCAGTCAGTAGCTTCAAACATTTCTGGTATATGAAAAACATGTTTTTCAATGGCAAAAATCAATGAATATTGTAAATGCACAAACAGTAATATCTCCACATTGCACGGTGCAATTCTGAAATTTTTAGCTTTTTCCTGTTAATCCTAGCATGATAAAGAAGATTCAAAGAGAGTGAGATGCCAGCTCCTTTCATTCAGTCAGTAGCTTCAAACATTTCTGGACGTTTTTCAATGGCAAAAATCAATGAATATTGTAAATGCACAAACAGTATTATCTCCACATTGCAAGGTGCAATTCTGAAATTTTTTGCTTTTTCCTGTTAATCCTAGCATGATAAAGAAGATTCAAAGAGAGTGAGATGCCAGCTCCTTTCATTCAGTCAGTAGCTTCAAACATTTCTGGTATATGAAAAACATGTTTTTCAATGGCAAAAATCAATGAATATTGTAAATGCACAAACAGTAATATCTCCACATTGCAAGGTGCAATTCTGAAATTTTTTGCTTTTTCCTGTTAATCCTAGCATGATAAAGAAGATTCAAAGAGAGTGAGATGCCAGCTCCTTTCATTCAGTCAGTAGCTTCAAACATTTCTGGTATATGAAAAACATGTTTTTCAATGGCAAAAATCAATGAATATTGTAAATGCACAAACATTAATATCTCCACATTGCAAGGTGCAATTCTGAAATTTTTTGCTTTTTCCTGCTAATCCTAGCATGATAAAGAAGATTCAAAGAGAGTGAGATGCCAGCTCCTTTCATTCAGTCAGTAGCTTCAAACATTTCTGGTATATGAAAAACATGTTTTTCAATGGCAAAAATCAATGAATATTGTAAATGCACAAACAGTAATATCTCCACATTGCACGGTGCAATTCTGAAATTTTTAGCTTTTTCCTGTTAATCCTAGCATGATAAAGAAGATTCAAAGAGAGTGAGATGCCAGCTCCTTTCATTCAGTCAGTAGCTTCAAACATTTCTGGTATATGAAAAACATGTTTTTCAATGGCAAAAATCAATGAATATTGTAAATGCACAAACAGTAATATCTCCACATTGCAAGGTGCAATTCTGAAATTGTTTGCTTTTTCCTGCTAATCCTAGCATGATAAAGAAGATTCAAAGAGTGAGATGCCAGCTCCTTTCATTCAGTCAGTAGCTTCAAACATTTCTGGTATATGAAAAACATGTTTTTCAATGGCAAAAATCAATGAATATTGTAAATGCACAAACAGTAATATCTCCACATTGCAAGGTGCAATTCGGAAATTTTTTGCTTTTTCCTGCTAATCCTAGCATGATAAAGAAGATTCAAAGAGAGTGAGATGCCAGCTCCTTTCATTCAGTCAGTAGCTTCAAACATTTCTGGACGTTTTTCAATGGCAAAAATCAATGAATATTGTAAATGCACAAACAGTAATATCTCCACATTGCAAGGTGCAATTCTGAAATTTTTTGCTTTTTCCTGTTAATCCTAGCATGATAAAGAAGATTCAAAGAGAGTGAGATGCCAGCTCCTTTCATTCAGTCAGTAGCTTCAAACATTTCTGGTATATGAAAAACATGTTTTTCAATGGCAAAAATCAATGAATATTGTAAATGCACAAACAGTAATATCTCCACGTTGCAAGGTGCAATTCTGAAATTTTTTGCTTTTTCCTGTTAATCCTAGCATGATAAAGAAGATTCAAAGAGAGTGAGATGCCAGCTCCTTTCATTCAGTCAGTAGCTTCAAACATTTCTGGTATATGAAAAACATGTTTTTCAATGGCAAAAATCAATGAATATTGTAAATGCACAAACAGTAATATCTCCACATTGCACGGTGCAATTCTGAAATTTTTAGCTTTTTCCTGTTAATCCTAGCATGATAAAGAAGATTCAAAGAGAGTGAGATGCCAGCTCCTTTCATTCAGTCAGTAGCTTCAAACATTTCTGGACGTTTTTCAATGGCAAAAATCAATGAATATTGTAAATGCACAAACAGTAATATCTCCACATTGCAAGGTGCAATTCTGAAATTTTTTGCTTTTTCCTGTTAATCCTAGCATGATAAAGAAGATTCAAAGAGAGTGAGATGCCAGCTCCTTTCATTCAGTCAGTAGCTTCAAACATTTCTGGTATATGAAAAACATGTTTTTCAATGGCAAAAATCAATGAATATTGTAAATGCACAAACAGTAATATCTCCACATTGCAAGGTGCAATTCTGAAATTTTTTGCTTTTTCCTGTTAATCCTAGCATGATAAAGAAGATTCAAAGAGAGTGAGATGCCAGCTCCTTTCATTCAGTCAGTAGCTTCAAACATTTCTGGTATATGAAAAACATGTTTTTCAATGGCAAAAATCAATGAATATTGTAAATGCACAAACATTAATATCTCCACATTGCAAGGTGCAATTCTGAAATTTTTTGCTTTTTCCTGCTAATCCTAGCATGATAAAGAAGATTCAAAGAGAGTGAGATGCCAGCTCCTTTCATTCAGTCAGTAGCTTCAAACATTTCTGGTATATGAAAAACATGTTTTTCAATGGCAAAAATCAATGAATATTGTAAATGCACAAACAGTAATATCTCCACATTGCACGGTGCAATTCTGAAATTTTTAGCTTTTTCCTGTTAATCCTAGCATGATAAAGAAGATTCAAAGAGAGTGAGATGCCAGCTCCTTTCATTCAGTCAGTAGCTTCAAACATTTCTGGTATAAGAAAAACATGTTTTACAATGGCAAAAATCAATGAATATTGTAAATGCACAAACAGTAATATCTCCACATTGCAAGGTGCAATTCTGAAATTGTTTGCTTTTTCCTGCTAATCCTAGCATGATAAAGAAGATTCAAAGAGTGAGATGCCAGCTCCTTTCATTCAGTCAGTAGCTTCAAACATTTCTGGTATATGAAAAACATGTTTTTCAATGGCAAAAATCAATGAATATTGTAAATGCACAAACAGTAATATCTCCACATTGCAAGGTGCAATTCGGAATTTTTTGCTTTTTCCTGCTAATCCTAGCATGATAAAGAAGATTCAAAGAGAGTGAGATGCCAGCTCCTTTCATTCAGTCAGTAGCTTCAAACATTTCTGGACGTTTTTCAATGGCAAAAATCAATGAATATTGTAAATGCACAAACAGTAATATCTCCACATTGCAAGGTGCAATTCTGAAATTTTTTGCTTTTTCCTGTTAATCCTAGCATGATAAAGAAGATTCAAAGAGAGTGAGATGCCAGCTCCTTTCATTCAGTCAGTAGCTTCAAACATTTCTGGTATATGAAAAACATGTTTTTCAATGGCAAAAATCAATGAATATTGTAAATGCACAAACAGTAATATCTCCACATTGCAAGGTGCAATTCTGAAATTTTTTGCTTTTTCCTGTTAATCCTAGCATGATAAAGAAGATTCAAAGAGAGTGAGATGCCAGCTCCTTTCATTCAGTCAGTAGCTTCAAACATTTCTGGTATATGAAAAACATGTTTTTCAATGGCAAAAATCAATGAATATTGTAAATGCACAAACAGTAATATCTCCACATTGCAAGGTGCAATTCTGAAATTTTTTGCTTTTTCCTGCTAATCCTAGCATGATAAAGAAGATTCAAAGAGAGTGAGATGCCAGCTCCTTTCATTCAGTCAGTAGCTTCAAACATTTCTGGTATATGAAAAACATGTTTTTCAATGGCAAAAATCAATGAATATTGTAAATGCACAAACAGTAATATCTCCACATTGCACGGTGCAATTCTGAAATTTTTAGCTTTTTCCTGTTAATCCTAGCATGATAAAGAAGATTCAAAGAGAGTGAGATGCCAGCTCCTTTCATTCAGTCAGTAGCTTCAAACATTTCTGGACGTTTTTCAATGGCAAAAATCAATGAATATTGTAAATGCACAAACAGTAATATCTCCACATTGCAAGGTGCAATTCTGAAATTTTTTGCTTTTTCCTGTTAATCCTAGCATGATAAAGAAGATTCAAAGAGAGTGAGATGCCAGCTCCTTTCATTCAGTCAGTAGCTTCAAACATTTCTGGTATATGAAAAACATGTTTTTCAATGGCAAAAATCAATGAATATTGTAAATGCACAAACAGTAATATCTCCACATTGCAAGGTGCAATTCTGAAATTTTTTGCTTTTTCCTGTTAATCCTAGCATGATAAAGAAGATTCAAAGAGAGTGAGATGCCAGCTCCTTTCATTCAGTCAGTAGCTTCAAACATTTCTGGTATATGAAAAACATGTTTTTCAATGGCAAAAATCAATGAATATTGTAAATGCACAAACAGTAATATCTCCACATTGCAAGGTGCAATTCTGAAATTTTTTGCTTTTTCCTGCTAATCCTAGCATGATAAAGAAGATTCAAAGAGAGTGAGATGCCAGCTCCTTTCATTCAGTCAGTAGCTTCAAACATTTCTGGTATATGAAAAACATGTTTTTCAATGGCAAAAATCAATGAATATTGTAAATGCACAAACAGTAATATCTCCACATTGCAAGGTGCAATTCTGAAATTGTTTGCTTTTTCCTGCTAATCCTAGCATGATAAAGAAGATTCAAAGAGTGAGATGCCAGCTCCTTTCATTCAGTCAGTAGCTTCAAACATTTCTGGTATATGAAAAACATGTTTTTCAATGGCAAAAATCAATGAATATTGTAAATGCACAAACAGTAATATCTCCACATTGCAAGGTGCAATTCTGAAATTTTTTGCTTTTTCCTGCTAATCCTAGCATGATAAAGAAGATTCAAAGAGAGTGAGATGCCAGCTCCTTTCATTCAGTCAGTAGCTTCAAACATTTCTGGATGTTTTTCAATGGCAAAAATCAATGAATATTGTAAATGCACAAACAGTAATATCTCCACATTGCAAGGTGCAATTCTGAAATTTTTTGCTTTTTCCTGTTAATCCTAGCATGATAAAGAAGATTCAAAGAGAGTGAGATGCCAGCTCCTTTCATTCAGTCAGTAGCTTCAAACATTTCTGATATATGAAAAACATGTTTTTCAATGGCAAAAATCAATGAATATTGTAAATGCACAAACTAATATCTCCACATTGCAAGGTGCAATTCTGAAATTTTTTGCTTTATCCTGCTAATCCTAGCATGATAAAGAAGATTCAAAGAGAGTGAGATGCCAGCTCCTTTCATTCAGTCAGTAGCTTCAAACATTTCTGGTATATGAAAAACATGTTTTTCAATGGCAAAAATCAATGAATATTGTAAATGCACAAACAGTAATATCTCCACATTGCAAGGTGCAATTCGGAAATTTTTTGCTTTTTCCTGCTAATCCTAGCATGATAAAGAAGATTCAAAGAGAGTGAGATGCCAGCTCCTTTCATTCAGTCAGTAGCTTCAAACATTTCTGGACGTTTTTCAATGGCAAAAATCAATGAATATTGTAAATGCACAAACAGTAATATCTCCACATTGCAAGGTGCAATTCTGAAATTTTTTGCTTTTTCCTGTTAATCCTAGCATGATAAAGAAGATTCAAAGAGAGTGAGATGCCAGCTCCTTTCATTCAGTCAGTAGCTTCAAACATTTCTGGTATATGAAAAACATGTTTTTCAATGGCAAAAATCAATGAATATTGTAAATGCACAAACAGTAATATCTCCACATTGCAAGGTGCAATTCTGAAATTTTTTGCTTTTTCCTGCTAATCCTAGCATGATAAAGAAGATTCAAAGAGAGTGAGATGCCAGCTCCTTTCATTCAGTCAGTAGCTTCAAACATTTCTGGTATATGAAAAACATGTTTTTCAATGGCAAAAATCAATGAATATTGTAAATGCACAAACAGTAATATCTCCACATTGCAAGGTGCAATTCTGAAATTTTTTGCTTTTTCCTGCTAATCCTAGCATGATAAAGAAGATTCAAAGAGAGTGAGATGCCAGCTCCTTTCATTCAGTCAGTAGCTTCAAACATTTCTGGTATATGAAAAACGTTTTTCAATGGCAAAAATCAATGAATATTGTAAATGCACAAACAGTAATATCTCCACATTGCACGGTGCAATTCTGAAATTTTTAGCTTTTTCCTGTTAATCCTAGCATGATAAAGAAGATTCAAAGAGAGTGAGATGCCAGCTCCTTTCATTCAGTCAGTAGCTTCAAACATTTCTGGACGTTTTTCAATGGCAAAAATCAATGAATATTGTAAATGCACAAACAGTAATATCTCCACATTGCAAGGTGCAATTCTGAAATTTTTTGCTTTTTCCTGTTAATCCTAGCATGATAAAGAAGATTCAAAGAGAGTGAGATGCCAGCTCCTTTCATTCAGTCAGTAGCTTCAAACATTTCTGGTATATGAAAAACATGTTTTTCAATGGCAAAAATCAATGAATATTGTAAATGCACAAACAGTAATATCTCCACATTGCAAGGTGCAATTCTGAAATTTTTTGCTTTTTCCTGTTAATCCTAGCATGATAAAGAAGATTCAAAGAGAGTGAGATGCCAGCTCCTTTCATTCAGTCAGTAGCTTCAAACATTTCTGGTATATGAAAAACATGTTTTTCAATGGCAAAAATCAATGAATATTGTAAATGCACAAACAGTAATATCTCCACATTGCAAGGTGCAATTCTGAAATTTTTTGCTTTTTCCTGCTAATCCTAGCATGATAAAGAAGATTCAAAGAGAGTGAGATGCCAGCTCCTTTCATTCAGTCAGTAGCTTCAAACATTTCTGGTATATGAAAAACATGTTTTTCAATGGCAAAAATCAATGAATATTGTAAATGCACAAACAGTAATATCTCCACATTGCACGGTGCAATTCTGAAATTTTTAGCTTTTTCCTGTTAATCCTAGCATGATAAAGAAGATTCAAAGAGAGTGAGATGCCAGCTCCTTTCATTCAGTCAGTAGCTTCAAACATTTCTGGTATATGAAAAACATGTTTTTCAATGGCAAAAATCAATGAATATTGTAAATGCACAAACAGTAATATCTCCACATTGCAAGGTGCAATTCTGAAATTTTTTGCTTTTTCCTGCTAATCCTAGCATGATAAAGAAGATTCAAAGAGAGTGAGATGCCAGCTCCTTTCATTCAGTCAGTAGCTTCAAACATTTCTGGACGTTTTTCAATGGCAAAAATCAATGAATATTGTAAATGCACAAACAGTAATATCTCCACATTGCAAGGTGCAATTCTGAAATTTTTTGCTTTTTCCTTTTAATCCTAGCATGATAAAGAAGATTCAAAGAGAGTGAGATGCCAGCTCCTTTCATTCAGTCAGTAGCTTCAAACATTTCTGGTATATGAAAAACATGTTTTTCAATGGCAAAAATCAATGAATATTGTAAATGCACAAACAGTAATATCTACACATTGCAAGGTGCAATTCTGAAATTTTTTGCTTTATCCTGCTAATCCTAGCATGATAAAGAAGATTCAAAGAGAGTGAGATGCCAGCTCCTTTCATTCAGTCAGTAGCTTCAAACATTTCTGGTATATGAAAAACATGTTTTTCAATGGCAAAAATCAATGAATATTGTAAATGCACAAACAGTAATATCTCCACATTGCAAGGTGCAATTCGGAAATTTTTTGCTTTTTCCTGCTAATCCTAGCATGATAAAGAAGATTCAAAGAGAGTGAGATGCCAGCTCCTTTCATTCAGTCAGTAGCTTCAAACATTTCTGGACGTTTTTCAATGGCAAAAATCAATGAATATTGTAAATGCACAAACAGTAATATCTCCACATTGCAAGGTGCAATTCTGAAATTTTTTGCTTTTTCCTGTTAATCCTAGCATGATAAAGAAGATTCAAAGAGAGTGAGATGCCAGCTCCTTTCATTCAGTCAGTAGCTTCAAACATTTCTGGTATATGAAAAACATGTTTTTCAATGGCAAAAATCAATGAATATTGTAAATGCACAAACAGTAATATCTCCACATTGCAAGGTGCAATTCTGAAATTTTTTGCTTTTTCATGTTAATCCTAGCATGATAAAGAAGATTCAAAGAGAGTGAGATGCCAGCTCCTTTCATTCAGTCAGTAGCTTCAAACATTTCTGGTATATGAAAAACATGTTTTTCAATGGCAAAAATCAATGAATATTGTAAATGCACAAACAGTAATATCTCCACATTGCAAGGTGCAATTCTGAAATTTTTTGCTTTTTCCTGCTAATCCTAGCATGATAAAGAAGATTCAAAGAGAGTGAGATGCCAGCTCCTTTCATTCAGTCAGTAGCTTCAAACATTTCTGGTATATGAAAAACATGTTTTTCAATGGCAAAAATCAATGAATATTGTAAATGCACAAACAGTAATATCTCCACATTGCAAGGTGCAATTCTGAAATTTTTTGCTTTTTCCTGTTAATCCTAGCATGATAAAGAAGATTCAAAGAGAGTGAGATGCCAGCTCCTTTCATTCAGTCAGTAGCTTCAAACATTTCTGGTATATGAAAAACATGTTTTTCAATGGCAAAAATCAATGAATATTGTAAATGCACAAACAGTAATATCTCCACATTGCAAGGTGCAATTCTGAAATTTTTTGCTTTTTTTTGTTAATCCTAGCATGATAAAGAAGATTCAAAGAGAGTGAGATGCCAGCTCCTTTCATTCAGTCAGTAGCTTCAAACATTTCTGGTATATGAAAAACATGTTTTTCAATGGCAAAAATCAATGAATATTGTAAATGCACAAACAGTAATATCTCCACATTGCAAGGTGCAATTCTGAAATTTTTTGCTTTTTCCTGCTAATCCTAGCATGATAAAGAAGATTCAAAGAGAGTGAGATGCCAGCTCCTTTCATTCAGTCAGTAGTTTAAACATTTCTGGTATATGAAAAACATGTTTTTCAATGGCAAAAATCAATGAATATTGTAAATGCACAAACAGTAATATCTCCACATTGCACGGTGCAATTCTGAAATTTTTAGCTTTTTCCTGTTAATCCTAGCATGATAAAGAAGATTCAAAGAGAGTGAGATGCCAGCTCCTTTCATTCAGTCAGTAGCTTCAAACATTTCTGGACGTTTTTCAATGGCAAAAATCAATGAATATTGTAAATGCACAAACAGTAATATCTCCACATTGCAAGGTGCAATTCTGAAATTTTTTGCTTTTTCCTGTTAATCCTAGCATGATAAAGAAGATTCAAAGAGAGTGAGATGCCAGCTCCTTTCATTCAGTCAGTAGCTTCAAACATTTCTGGTATATGAAAAACATGTTTTTCAATGGCAAAAATCAATGAATATTGTAAATGCACAAACAGTAATATCTCCACATTGCACGGTGCAATTCTGAAATTTTTAGCTTTTTCCTGTTAATCCTAGCATGATAAAGAAGATTCAGAGTGAGATGCCAGCTCCTTTCATTCAGTCAGTAGCTTCAAACATTTCTGGTATATGAAAAACATGTTTTTCAATGGCAAAAATCAATGAATATTGTAAATGCACAAACAGTAATATCTCCACATTGCAAGGTGCAATTCTGAAATTTTTTGCTTTTTCCTGCAAATCCTAGCATGATAAAGAAGATTCAAAGAGTGAGATGCCAGCTCCTTTCATTCAGTCAGTAGCTTCAAACATTTCTGGTATATGAAAAACATGTTTTTCAATGGCAAAAATCAATGAATATTGTAAATGCACAAACAGTAATATCTCCACATTGCAAGGTGCAATTCTGAAATTTTTTGCTTTTTCCTGCTAATCCTAGCATGATAAAGAAGATTCAAAGAGAGTGAGATGCCAGCTCCTTTCATTCAGTCAGTAGCTTCAAACATTTCTGGACATTTTTCAATGGCAAAAATCAATGAATATTGTAAATGCACAAACAGTAATATCTCCACATTGCAAGGTGCAATTCTGAAATTTTTTGCTTTTTCCTGTTAATCCTAGCATGATAAAGAAGATTCAAAGAGAGTGAGATGCCAGCTCCTTTCATTCAGTCAGTAGCTTCAAACATTTCTGGTATATGAAAAACATGTTTTTCAATGGCAAAAATCAATGAATATTGTAAATGCACAAACAGTAATATCTCCACATTGCAAGGTGCAATTCTGAAATTTTTTGCTTTATCCTGCTAATCCTAGCATGATAAAGAAGATTCAAAGAGAGTGAGATGCCAGCTCCTTTCATTCAGTCAGTAGCTTCAAACATTTCTGGTATATGAAAAACATGTTTTTCAATGGCAAAAATCAATGAATATTGTAAATGCACAAACAGTAATATCTCCACATTGCAAGGTGCAATTCGGAAATTTTTTGCTTTTTCCTGCTAATCCTAGCATGATAAAGAAGATTCAAAGAGAGTGAGATGCCAGCTCCTTTCATTCAGTCAGTAGCTTCAAACATTTCTGGACGTTTTTCAATGGCAAAAAACAATGAATATTGTAAATGCACAAACAGTAATATCTCCACATTGCAAGGTGCAATTCTGAAATTTTTTGCTTTTTCCTGTTAATCCTAGCATGATAAAGAAGATTCAAAGAGAGTGAGATGCCAGCTCCTTTCATTCAGTCAGTAGCTTCAAACATTTCTGGTATATGAAAAACATGTTTTTCAATGGCAAAAATCAATGAATATTGTAAATGCACAAACAGTAATATCTCCACATTGCAAGGTGCAATTCTGAAATTTTTTGCTTTTTTTTGTTAATCCTAGCATGATTAAGAAGATTCAAAGAGAGTGAGATGCCAGCTCCTTTCATTCAGTCAGTAGCTTCAAACATTTCTGGTATATGAAAAACATGTTTTTCAATGGCAAAAATCAATGAATATTGTAAATGCACAAACAGTAATATCTCCACATTGCAAGGTGCAATTCTGAAATTTTTTGCTTTTTCCTGCTAATCCTAGCATGATAAAGAAGATTCAAAGAGAGTGAGATGCCAGCTCCTTTCATTCAGTCAGTAGCTTCAAACATTTCTGGTATATGAAAAACATGTTTTTCAATGGCAAAAATCAATGAATATTGTAAATGCACAAACAGTAATATCTCCACATTGCACGGTGCAATTCTGAAATTTTTAGCTTTTTCCTGTTAATCCTAGCATGATAAAGAAGATTCAAAGAGAGTGAGATGCCAGCTCCTTTCATTCAGTCAGTAGCTTCAAACATTTCTGGACGTTTTTCAATGGCAAAAATCAATGAATATTGTAAATGCACAAACAGTAATATCTCCACATTGCAAGGTGCAATTCTGAAATTTTTTGCTTTTTCCTTTTAATCCTAGCATGATAAAGAAGATTCAAAGAGAGTGAGATGCCAGCTCCTTTCATTCAGTCAGTAGCTTCAAACATTTCTGGTATATGAAAAACATGTTTTTCAATGGCAAAAATCAATGAATATTGTAAATGCACAAACAGTAATATCTACACATTGCAAGGTGCAATTCTGAAATTTTTTGCTTTATCCTGCTAATCCTAGCATGATAAAGAAGATTCAAAGAGAGTGAGATGCCAGCTCCTTTCATTCAGTCAGTAGCTTCAAACATTTCTGGTATATGAAAAACATGTTTTTCAATGGCAAAAATCAATGAATATTGTAAATGCACAAACAGTAATATCTCCACATTGCAAGGTGCAATTCGGAAATTTTTTGCTTTTTCCTGCTAATCCTAGCATGATAAAGAAGATTCAAAGAGAGTGAGATGCCAGCTCCTTTCATTCAGTCAGTAGCTTCAAACATTTCTGGACGTTTTTCAATGGCAAAAATCAATGAATATTGTAAATGCACAAACAGTAATATCTCCACATTGCAAGGTGCAATTCTGAAATTTTTTGCTTTTTCCTGTTAATCCTAGCATGATAAAGAAGATTCAAAGAGAGTGAGATGCCAGCTCCTTTCATTCAGTCAGTAGCTTCAAACATTTCTGGTATATGAAAAACATGTTTTTCAATGGCAAAAATCAATGAATATTGTAAATGCACAAACAGTAATATCTCCACATTGCAAGGTGCAATTCTGAAATTTTTTGCTTTTTCATGTTAATCCTAGCATGATAAAGAAGATTCAAAGAGAGTGAGATGCCAGCTCCTTTCATTCAGTCAGTAGCTTCAAACATTTCTGGTATATGAAAAACATGTTTTTCAATGGCAAAAATCAATGAATATTGTAAATGCACAAACAGTAATATCTCCACATTGCAAGGTGCAATTCTGAAATTTTTTGCTTTTTCCTGCTAATCCTAGCATGATAAAGAAGATTCAAAGAGAGTGAGATGCCAGCTCCTTTCATTCAGTCAGTAGCTTCAAACATTTCTGGTATATGAAAAACATGTTTTTCAATGGCAAAAATCAATGAATATTGTAAATGCACAAACAGTAATATCTCCACATTGCAAGGTGCAATTCTGAAATTTTTTGCTTTTTCCTGTTAATCCTAGCATGATAAAGAAGATTCAAAGAGAGTGAGATGCCAGCTCCTTTCATTCAGTCAGTAGCTTCAAACATTTCTGGTATATGAAAAACATGTTTTTCAATGGCAAAAATCAATGAATATTGTAAATGCACAAACAGTAATATCTCCACATTGCAAGGTGCAATTCTGAAATTTTTTGCTTTTTTTTGTTAATCCTAGCATGATAAAGAAGATTCAAAGAGAGTGAGATGCCAGCTCCTTTCATTCAGTCAGTAGCTTCAAACATTTCTGGTATATGAAAAACATGTTTTTCAATGGCAAAAATCAATGAATATTGTAAATGCACAAACAGTAATATCTCCACATTGCAAGGTGCAATTCTGAAATTTTTTGCTTTTTCCTGCTAATCCTAGCATGATAAAGAAGATTCAAAGAGAGTGAGATGCCAGCTCCTTTCATTCAGTCAGTAGTTTAAACATTTCTGGTATATGAAAAACATGTTTTTCAATGGCAAAAATCAATGAATATTGTAAATGCACAAACAGTAATATCTCCACATTGCACGGTGCAATTCTGAAATTTTTAGCTTTTTCCTGTTAATCCTAGCATGATAAAGAAGATTCAAAGAGAGTGAGATGCCAGCTCCTTTCATTCAGTCAGTAGCTTCAAACATTTCTGGACGTTTTTCAATGGCAAAAATCAATGAATATTGTAAATGCACAAACAGTAATATCTCCACATTGCAAGGTGCAATTCTGAAATTTTTTGCTTTTTCCTGTTAATCCTAGCATGATAAAGAAGATTCAAAGAGAGTGAGATGCCAGCTCCTTTTATTCAGTCAGTAGCTTCAAACATTTCTGGTATATGAAAAACATGTTTTTCAATGGCAAAAATCAATGAATATTGTAAATGCACAAACAGTAATATCTCCACATTGCACGGTGCAATTCTGAAATTTTTAGCTTTTTCCTGTTAATCCTAGCATGATAAAGAAGATTCAGAGTGAGATGCCAGCTCCTTTCATTCAGTCAGTAGCTTCAAACATTTCTGGTATATGAAAAACATGTTTTTCAATGGCAAAAATCAATGAATATTGTAAATGCACAAACAGTAATATCTCCACATTGCAAGGTGCAATTCTGAAATTTTTTGCTTTTTCCTGCAAATCCTAGCATGATAAAGAAGATTCAAAGAGTGAGATGCCAGCTCCTTTCATTCAGTCAGTAGCTTCAAACATTTCTGGTATATGAAAAACATGTTTTTCAATGGCAAAAATCAATGAATATTGTAAATGCACAAACAGTAATATCTCCACATTGCAAGGTGCAATTCTGAAATTTTTTGCTTTTTCCTGCTAATCCTAGCATGATAAAGAAGATTCAAAGAGAGTGAGATGCCAGCTCCTTTCATTCAGTCAGTAGCTTCAAACATTTCTGGACATTTTTCAATGGCAAAAATCAATGAATATTGTAAATGCACAAACAGTAATATCTCCACATTGCAAGGTGCAATTCTGAAATTTTTTGCTTTTTCCTGTTAATCCTAGCATGATAAAGAAGATTCAAAGAGAGTGAGATGCCAGCTCCTTTCATTCAGTCAGTAGCTTCAAACATTTCTGGTATATGAAAAACATGTTTTTCAATGGCAAAAATCAATGAATATTGTAAATGCACAAACAGTAATATCTCCACATTGCAAGGTGCAATTCTGAAATTTTTTGCTTTATCCTGCTAATCCTAGCATGATAAAGAAGATTCAAAGAGAGTGAGATGCCAGCTCCTTTCATTCAGTCAGTAGCTTCAAACATTTCTGGTATATGAAAAACATGTTTTTCAATGGCAAAAATCAATGAATATTGTAAATGCACAAACAGTAATATCTCCACATTGCAAGGTGCAATTCGGAAATTTTTTGCTTTTTCCTGCTAATCCTAGCATGATAAAGAAGATTCAAAGAGAGTGAGATGCCAGCTCCTTTCATTCAGTCAGTAGCTTCAAACATTTCTGGACGTTTTTCAATGGCAAAAAACAATGAATATTGTAAATGCACAAACAGTAATATCTCCACATTGCAAGGTGCAATTCTGAAATTTTTTGCTTTTTCCTGTTAATCCTAGCATGATAAAGAAGATTCAAAGAGAGTGAGATGCCAGCTCCTTTCATTCAGTCAGTAGCTTCAAACATTTCTGGTATATGAAAAACATGTTTTTCAATGGCAAAAATCAATGAATATTGTAAATGCACAAACAGTAATATCTCCACATTGCAAGGTGCAATTCTGAAATTTTTTGCTTTTTTTTGTTAATCCTAGCATGATTAAGAAGATTCAAAGAGAGTGAGATGCCAGCTCCTTTCATTCAGTCAGTAGCTTCAAACATTTCTGGTATATGAAAAACATGTTTTTCAATGGCAAAAATCAATGAATATTGTAAATGCACAAACAGTAATATCTCCACATTGCAAGGTGCAATTCTGAAATTTTTTGCTTTTTCCTGCTAATCCTAGCATGATAAAGAAGATTCAAAGAGAGTGAGATGCCAGCTCCTTTCATTCAGTCAGTAGCTTCAAACATTTCTGGTATATGAAAAACATGTTTTTCAATGGCAAAAATCAATGAATATTGTAAATGCACAAACAGTAATATCTCCACATTGCACGGTGCAATTCTGAAATTTTTAGCTTTTTCCTGTTAATCCTAGCATGATAAAGAAGATTCAAAGAGAGTGAGATGCCAGCTCCTTTCATTCAGTCAGTAGCTTCAAACATTTCTGGACGTTTTTCAATGGCAAAAATCAATGAATATTGTAAATGCACAAACAGTAATATCTCCACATTGCAAGGTGCAATTCTGAAATTTTTTGCTTTTTCCTGTTAATCCTAGCATGATAAAGAAGATTCAAAGAGAGTGAGATGCCAGCTCCTTTCATTCAGTCAGTAGCTTCAAACATTTCTGGTATATGAAAAACATGTTTTTCAATGGCAAAAATCAATGAATATTGTAAATGCACAAACAGTAATATCTCCACATTGCAAGGTGCAATTCTGAAATTTTTTGCTTTTTCCTGCTAATCCTAGCATGATAAAGAAGATTCAAAGAGAGTGAGATGCCAGCTCCTTTCATTCAGTCAGTAGCTTCAAACATTTCTGGTATATGAAAAACATGTTTTTCAATGGCAAAAATCAATGAATATTGTACATGCACAAACAGTAATATCTCCACATTGCACGGTGCAATTCTGAAATTTTTAGCTTTTTCCTGTTAATCCTAGCATGATAAAGAAGATTCAAAGAGAGTGAGATGCCAGCTCCTTTCATTCAGTCAGTAGCTTCAAACATTTCTGGACGTTTTTCAATGGCAAAAATCAATGAATATTGTAAATGCACAAACAGTAATATCTCCACATTGCAAGGTGCAATTCTGAAATTTTTTGCTTTTTCCTGTTAATCCTAGCATGATAAAGAAGATTCAAAGAGAGTGAGATGCCAGCTCCTTTCATTCAGTCAGTAGCTTCAAACATTTCTGGTATATGAAAAACATGTTTTTCAATGGCAAAAATCAATGAATATTGTAAATGCACAAACAGTAATATCTCCACATTGCAAGGTGCAATTCTGAAATTTTTTGCTTTTTCCTGTTAATCCTAGCATGATAAAGAAGATTCAAAGAGAGTGAGATGCCAGCTCCTTTCATTCAGTCAGTAGCTTCAAACATTTCTGGTATATGAAAAACATGTTTTTCAATGGCAAAAATCAATGAATATTGTAAATGCACAAACAGTAATATCTCCACATTGCAAGGTGCAATTCTGAAATTTTTTGCTTTTTCCTGCTAATCCTAGCATGATAAAGAAGATTCAAAGAGTGAGATGCCAGCTCCTTTCATTCAGTCAGTAGCTTCAAACATTTCTGGTATATGAAAAACATGTTTTTCAATGGCAAAAATCAATGAATATTGTAAATGCACAAACAGTAATATCTCCACATTGCAAGGTGCAATTCTGAAATTTTTTGCTTTTTCCTGCTAATCCTAGCATGATAAAGAAGATTCAAAGAGAGTGAGATGCCAGCTCCTTTCATTCAGTCAGTAGCTTCAAACATTTCTGGACGTTTTTCAATGGCAAAAATCAATGAATATTGTAAATGCACAAACAGTAATATCTCCACATTGCAAGGTGCAATTCTGAAATTTTTTGCTTTTTCCTCTTAATCCTAGCATGATAAAGAAGATTCAAAGAGAGTGAGATGCCAGCTCCTTTCATTCAGTCAGTAGCTTCAAACATTTCTGGTATATGAAAAACATGTTTTTCAATGGCAAAAATCAATGAATATTGTAAATGCACAAACAGTAATATCTCCACATTGCAAGGTGCAATTCTGAAATTTTTTGCTTTTTCCTGCTAATCCTAGCATGATAAAGAAGATTCAAAGAGAGTGAGA
The DNA here is from genome assembly GCF_046119375.1 of Phyllobates terribilis. Taxonomy (NCBI): domain Eukaryota; kingdom Metazoa; phylum Chordata; class Amphibia; order Anura; family Dendrobatidae; genus Phyllobates; species Phyllobates terribilis. Next base: position 25,030 of record NW_027366422.1, on the reverse strand, counting down.
TGCCAGCTCCTTTCATTCAGTCAGTAGCTTCAAACATTTCTGGACATTTTTCAATGGCAAAAATCAATGAATATTGTAAATGCACAAACAGTAATATCTCCACATTGCAAGGTGCAATTCTGAAATTTTTTGCTTTTTCCTGTTAATCCTAGCATGATAAAGAAGATTCAAAGAGAGTGAGATGCCAGCTCCTTTCATTCAGTCAGTAGCTTCAAACATTTCTGGTATATGAAAAACATGTTTTTCAATGGCAAAAATCAATGAATATTGTAAATGCACAAACAGTAATATCTCCACATTGCAAGGTGCAATTCTGAAATTTTTTGCTTTATCCTGCTAATCCTAGCATGATAAAGAAGATTCAAAGAGAGTGAGATGCCAGCTCCTTTCATTCAGTCAGTAGCTTCAAACATTTCTGGTATATGAAAAACATGTTTTTCAATGGCAAAAATCAATGAATATTGTAAATGCACAAACAGTAATATCTCCACATTGCAAGGTGCAATTCGGAAATTTTTTGCTTTTTCCTGCTAATCCTAGCATGATAAAGAAGATTCAAAGAGAGTGAGATGCCAGCTCCTTTCATTCAGTCAGTAGCTTCAAACATTTCTGGACGTTTTTCAATGGCAAAAAACAATGAATATTGTAAATGCACAAACAGTAATATCTCCACATTGCAAGGTGCAATTCTGAAATTTTTTGCTTTTTCCTGTTAATCCTAGCATGATAAAGAAGATTCAAAGAGAGTGAGATGCCAGCTCCTTTCATTCAGTCAGTAGCTTCAAACATTTCTGGTATATGAAAAACATGTTTTTCAATGGCAAAAATCAATGAATATTGTAAATGCACAAACAGTAATATCTCCACATTGCAAGGTGCAATTCTGAAATTTTTTGCTTTTTTTTGTTAATCCTAGCATGATTAAGAAGATTCAAAGAGAGTGAGATGCCAGCTCCTTTCATTCAGTCAGTAGCTTCAAACATTTCTGGTATATGAAAAACATGTTTTTCAATGGCAAAAATCAATGAATATTGTAAATGCACAAACAGTAATATCTCCACATTGCAAGGTGCAATTCTGAAATTTTTTGCTTTTTCCTGCTAATCCTAGCATGATAAAGAAGATTCAAAGAGAGTGAGATGCCAGCTCCTTTCATTCAGTCAGTAGCTTCAAACATTTCTGGTATATGAAAAACATGTTTTTCAATGGCAAAAATCAATGAATATTGTAAATGCACAAACAGTAATATCTCCACATTGCACGGTGCAATTCTGAAATTTTTAGCTTTTTCCTGTTAATCCTAGCATGATAAAGAAGATTCAAAGAGAGTGAGATGCCAGCTCCTTTCATTCAGTCAGTAGCTTCAAACATTTCTGGACGTTTTTCAATGGCAAAAATCAATGAATATTGTAAATGCACAAACAGTAATATCTCCACATTGCAAGGTGCAATTCTGAAATTTTTTGCTTTTTCCTTTTAATCCTAGCATGATAAAGAAGATTCAAAGAGAGTGAGATGCCAGCTCCTTTCATTCAGTCAGTAGCTTCAAACATTTCTGGTATATGAAAAACATGTTTTTCAATGGCAAAAATCAATGAATATTGTAAATGCACAAACAGTAATATCTACACATTGCAAGGTGCAATTCTGAAATTTTTTGCTTTATCCTGCTAATCCTAGCATGATAAAGAAGATTCAAAGAGAGTGAGATGCCAGCTCCTTTCATTCAGTCAGTAGCTTCAAACATTTCTGGTATATGAAAAACATGTTTTTCAATGGCAAAAATCAATGAATATTGTAAATGCACAAACAGTAATATCTCCACATTGCAAGGTGCAATTCGGAAATTTTTTGCTTTTTCCTGCTAATCCTAGCATGATAAAGAAGATTCAAAGAGAGTGAGATGCCAGCTCCTTTCATTCAGTCAGTAGCTTCAAACATTTCTGGACGTTTTTCAATGGCAAAAATCAATGAATATTGTAAATGCACAAACAGTAATATCTCCACATTGCAAGGTGCAATTCTGAAATTTTTTGCTTTTTCCTGTTAATCCTAGCATGATAAAGAAGATTCAAAGAGAGTGAGATGCCAGCTCCTTTCATTCAGTCAGTAGCTTCAAACATTTCTGGTATATGAAAAACATGTTTTTCAATGGCAAAAATCAATGAATATTGTAAATGCACAAACAGTAATATCTCCACATTGCAAGGTGCAATTCTGAAATTTTTTGCTTTTTCATGTTAATCCTAGCATGATAAAGAAGATTCAAAGAGAGTGAGATGCCAGCTCCTTTCATTCAGTCAGTAGCTTCAAACATTTCTGGTATATGAAAAACATGTTTTTCAATGGCAAAAATCAATGAATATTGTAAATGCACAAACAGTAATATCTCCACATTGCAAGGTGCAATTCTGAAATTTTTTGCTTTTTCCTGCTAATCCTAGCATGATAAAGAAGATTCAAAGAGAGTGAGATGCCAGCTCCTTTCATTCAGTCAGTAGCTTCAAACATTTCTGGTATATGAAAAACATGTTTTTCAATGGCAAAAATCAATGAATATTGTAAATGCACAAACAGTAATATCTCCACATTGCAAGGTGCAATTCTGAAATTTTTTGCTTTTTCCTGTTAATCCTAGCATGATAAAGAAGATTCAAAGAGAGTGAGATGCCAGCTCCTTTCATTCAGTCAGTAGCTTCAAACATTTCTGGTATATGAAAAACATGTTTTTCAATGGCAAAAATCAATGAATATTGTAAATGCACAAACAGTAATATCTCCACATTGCAAGGTGCAATTCTGAAATTTTTTGCTTTTTTTTGTTAATCCTAGCATGATAAAGAAGATTCAAAGAGAGTGAGATGCCAGCTCCTTTCATTCAGTCAGTAGCTTCAAACATTTCTGGTATATGAAAAACATGTTTTTCAATGGCAAAAATCAATGAATATTGTAAATGCACAAACAGTAATATCTCCACATTGCAAGGTGCAATTCTGAAATTTTTTGCTTTTTCCTGCTAATCCTAGCATGATAAAGAAGATTCAAAGAGAGTGAGATGCCAGCTCCTTTCATTCAGTCAGTAGTTTAAACATTTCTGGTATATGAAAAACATGTTTTTCAATGGCAAAAATCAATGAATATTGTAAATGCACAAACAGTAATATCTCCACATTGCACGGTGCAATTCTGAAATTTTTAGCTTTTTCCTGTTAATCCTAGCATGATAAAGAAGATTCAAAGAGAGTGAGATGCCAGCTCCTTTCATTCAGTCAGTAGCTTCAAACATTTCTGGACGTTTTTCAATGGCAAAAATCAATGAATATTGTAAATGCACAAACAGTAATATCTCCACATTGCAAGGTGCAATTCTGAAATTTTTTGCTTTTTCCTGTTAATCCTAGCATGATAAAGAAGATTCAAAGAGAGTGAGATGCCAGCTCCTTTTATTCAGTCAGTAGCTTCAAACATTTCTGGTATATGAAAAACATGTTTTTCAATGGCAAAAATCAATGAATATTGTAAATGCACAAACAGTAATATCTCCACATTGCACGGTGCAATTCTGAAATTTTTAGCTTTTTCCTGTTAATCCTAGCATGATAAAGAAGATTCAGAGTGAGATGCCAGCTCCTTTCATTCAGTCAGTAGCTTCAAACATTTCTGGTATATGAAAAACATGTTTTTCAATGGCAAAAATCAATGAATATTGTAAATGCACAAACAGTAATATCTCCACATTGCAAGGTGCAATTCTGAAATTTTTTGCTTTTTCCTGCAAATCCTAGCATGATAAAGAAGATTCAAAGAGTGAGATGCCAGCTCCTTTCATTCAGTCAGTAGCTTCAAACATTTCTGGTATATGAAAAACATGTTTTTCAATGGCAAAAATCAATGAATATTGTAAATGCACAAACAGTAATATCTCCACATTGCAAGGTGCAATTCTGAAATTTTTTGCTTTTTCCTGCTAATCCTAGCATGATAAAGAAGATTCAAAGAGAGTGAGATGCCAGCTCCTTTCATTCAGTCAGTAGCTTCAAACATTTCTGGACATTTTTCAATGGCAAAAATCAATGAATATTGTAAATGCACAAACAGTAATATCTCCACATTGCAAGGTGCAATTCTGAAATTTTTTGCTTTTTCCTGTTAATCCTAGCATGATAAAGAAGATTCAAAGAGAGTGAGATGCCAGCTCCTTTCATTCAGTCAGTAGCTTCAAACATTTCTGGTATATGAAAAACATGTTTTTCAATGGCAAAAATCAATGAATATTGTAAATGCACAAACAGTAATATCTCCACATTGCAAGGTGCAATTCTGAAATTTTTTGCTTTATCCTGCTAATCCTAGCATGATAAAGAAGATTCAAAGAGAGTGAGATGCCAGCTCCTTTCATTCAGTCAGTAGCTTCAAACATTTCTGGTATATGAAAAACATGTTTTTCAATGGCAAAAATCAATGAATATTGTAAATGCACAAACAGTAATATCTCCACATTGCAAGGTGCAATTCGGAAATTTTTTGCTTTTTCCTGCTAATCCTAGCATGATAAAGAAGATTCAAAGAGAGTGAGATGCCAGCTCCTTTCATTCAGTCAGTAGCTTCAAACATTTCTGGACGTTTTTCAATGGCAAAAAACAATGAATATTGTAAATGCACAAACAGTAATATCTCCACATTGCAAGGTGCAATTCTGAAATTTTTTGCTTTTTCCTGTTAATCCTAGCATGATAAAGAAGATTCAAAGAGAGTGAGATGCCAGCTCCTTTCATTCAGTCAGTAGCTTCAAACATTTCTGGTATATGAAAAACATGTTTTTCAATGGCAAAAATCAATGAATATTGTAAATGCACAAACAGTAATATCTCCACATTGCAAGGTGCAATTCTGAAATTTTTTGCTTTTTTTTGTTAATCCTAGCATGATTAAGAAGATTCAAAGAGAGTGAGATGCCAGCTCCTTTCATTCAGTCAGTAGCTTCAAACATTTCTGGTATATGAAAAACATGTTTTTCAATGGCAAAAATCAATGAATATTGTAAATGCACAAACAGTAATATCTCCACATTGCAAGGTGCAATTCTGAAATTTTTTGCTTTTTCCTGCTAATCCTAGCATGATAAAGAAGATTCAAAGAGAGTGAGATGCCAGCTCCTTTCATTCAGTCAGTAGCTTCAAACATTTCTGGTATATGAAAAACATGTTTTTCAATGGCAAAAATCAATGAATATTGTAAATGCACAAACAGTAATATCTCCACATTGCACGGTGCAATTCTGAAATTTTTAGCTTTTTCCTGTTAATCCTAGCATGATAAAGAAGATTCAAAGAGAGTGAGATGCCAGCTCCTTTCATTCAGTCAGTAGCTTCAAACATTTCTGGACGTTTTTCAATGGCAAAAATCAATGAATATTGTAAATGCACAAACAGTAATATCTCCACATTGCAAGGTGCAATTCTGAAATTTTTTGCTTTTTCCTGTTAATCCTAGCATGATAAAGAAGATTCAAAGAGAGTGAGATGCCAGCTCCTTTCATTCAGTCAGTAGCTTCAAACATTTCTGGTATATGAAAAACATGTTTTTCAATGGCAAAAATCAATGAATATTGTAAATGCACAAACAGTAATATCTCCACATTGCAAGGTGCAATTCTGAAATTTTTTGCTTTTTCCTGCTAATCCTAGCATGATAAAGAAGATTCAAAGAGAGTGAGATGCCAGCTCCTTTCATTCAGTCAGTAGCTTCAAACATTTCTGGTATATGAAAAACATGTTTTTCAATGGCAAAAATCAATGAATATTGTACATGCACAAACAGTAATATCTCCACATTGCACGGTGCAATTCTGAAATTTTTAGCTTTTTCCTGTTAATCCTAGCATGATAAAGAAGATTCAAAGAGAGTGAGATGCCAGCTCCTTTCATTCAGTCAGTAGCTTCAAACATTTCTGGACGTTTTTCAATGGCAAAAATCAATGAATATTGTAAATGCACAAACAGTAATATCTCCACATTGCAAGGTGCAATTCTGAAATTTTTTGCTTTTTCCTGTTAATCCTAGCATGATAAAGAAGATTCAAAGAGAGTGAGATGCCAGCTCCTTTCATTCAGTCAGTAGCTTCAAACATTTCTGGTATATGAAAAACATGTTTTTCAATGGCAAAAATCAATGAATATTGTAAATGCACAAACAGTAATATCTCCACATTGCAAGGTGCAATTCTGAAATTTTTTGCTTTTTCCTGTTAATCCTAGCATGATAAAGAAGATTCAAAGAGAGTGAGATGCCAGCTCCTTTCATTCAGTCAGTAGCTTCAAACATTTCTGGTATATGAAAAACATGTTTTTCAATGGCAAAAATCAATGAATATTGTAAATGCACAAACAGTAATATCTCCACATTGCAAGGTGCAATTCTGAAATTTTTTGCTTTTTCCTGCTAATCCTAGCATGATAAAGAAGATTCAAAGAGTGAGATGCCAGCTCCTTTCATTCAGTCAGTAGCTTCAAACATTTCTGGTATATGAAAAACATGTTTTTCAATGGCAAAAATCAATGAATATTGTAAATGCACAAACAGTAATATCTCCACATTGCAAGGTGCAATTCTGAAATTTTTTGCTTTTTCCTGCTAATCCTAGCATGATAAAGAAGATTCAAAGAGAGTGAGATGCCAGCTCCTTTCATTCAGTCAGTAGCTTCAAACATTTCTGGACGTTTTTCAATGGCAAAAATCAATGAATATTGTAAATGCACAAACAGTAATATCTCCACATTGCAAGGTGCAATTCTGAAATTTTTTGCTTTTTCCTCTTAATCCTAGCATGATAAAGAAGATTCAAAGAGAGTGAGATGCCAGCTCCTTTCATTCAGTCAGTAGCTTCAAACATTTCTGGTATATGAAAAACATGTTTTTCAATGGCAAAAATCAATGAATATTGTAAATGCACAAACAGTAATATCTCCACATTGCACGGTGCAATTCTGAAATTTTTAGCTTTTTCCTGTTAATCCTAGCATGATAAAGAAGATTCAAAGAGAGTGAGATGCCAGCTCCTTTCATTCAGTCAGTAGCTTCAAACATTTCTGGACGTTTTTCAATGGCAAAAATCAATGAATATTGTAAATGCACAAACAGTAATATCTCCACATTGCAAGGTGCAATTCTGAAATTTTTTGCTTTTTCCTGTTAATCCTAGCATGATAAAGAAGATTCAAAGAGAGTGAGATGCCAGCTCCTTTCATTCAGTCAGTAGCTTCAAACATTTCTGGTATATGAAAAACATGTTTTTCAATGGCAAAAATCAATGAATATTGTAAATGCACAAACAGTAATATCTCCACATTGCACGGTGCAATTCTGAAATTTTTTGCTTTTTCCTGCTAATCCTAGCATGATAAAGAAGATTCAAAGAGTGAGATGCCAGCTCCTTTCATTCAGTCAGTAGCTTCAAACATTTCTGGTATATGAAAAACATGTTTTTCAATGGCAAAAATCAATGAATATTGTAAATGCACAAACAGTAATATCTCCACATTGCAAGGTGCAATTCTGAAATTTTTTGCTTTTTCCTGCTAATCCTAGCATGATAAAGAAGATTCAAAGAGAGTGAGATGCCAGCTCCTTTCATTCAGTCAGTAGCTTCAAACATTTCTGGACGTTTTTCAATGGCAAAAATCAATGAATATTGTAAATGCACAAACAGTAATATCTCCACATTGCAAGGTGCAATTCTGAAATTTTTTGCTTTTTCCTCTTAATCCTAGCATGATAAAGAAGATTCAAAGAGAGTGAGATGCCAGCTCCTTTCATTCAGTCAGTAGCTTCAAACATTTCTGGTATATGAAAAACATGTTTTTCAATGGCAAAAATCAATGAATATTGTAAATGCACAAACAGTAATATCTCCACATTGCACGGTGCAATTCTGAAATTTTTAGCTTTTTCCTGTTAATCCTAGCATGATAAAGAAGATTCAAAGAGAGTGAGATGCCAGCTCCTTTCATTCAGTCAGTAGCTTCAAACATTTCTGGACGTTTTTCAATGGCAAAAATCAATGAATATTGTAAATGCACAAACAGTAATATCTCCACATTGCAAGGTGCAATTCTGAAATTTTTTGCTTTTTCCTGTTAATCCTAGCATGATAAAGAAGATTCAAAGAGAGTGAGATGCCAGCTCCTTTCATTCAGTCAGTAGCTTCAAACATTTCTGGACGTTTTTCAATGGCAAAAATCAATGAATATTGTAAATGCACAAACAGTAATATCTCCACATTGCAAGGTGCAATTCTGAAATTTTTTGCTTTTTCCTGTTAATCCTAGCATGATAAAGAAGATTCAAAGAGAGTGAGATGCCAGCTCCTTTCATTCAGTCAGTAGCTTCAAACATTTCTGGTATATGAAAAACATGTTTTTCAATGGCAAAAATCAATGAATATTGTAAATGCACAAACAGTAATATCTCCACATTGCAAGGTGCAATTCTGAAATTTTTTGCTTTTTCCTGCAAATCCTAGCATGATAAAGAAGATTCAAAGAGTGAGATGCCAGCTCCTTTCATTCAGTCAGTAGCTTCAAACATTTCTGGTATATGAAAAACATGTTTTTCAATGGCAAAAATCAATGAATATTGTAAATGCACAAACAGTAATATCTCCACATTGCAAGGTGCAATTCTGAAATTTTTTGCTTTTTCCTGCTAATCCTAGCATGATAAAGAAGATTCAAAGAGAGTGAGATGCCAGCTCCTTTCATTCAGTCAGTAGCTTCAAACATTTCTGGACGTTTTTCAATGGCAAAAATCAATGAATATTGTAAATGCACAAACAGTAATATCTCCACATTGCAAGGTGCAATTCTGAAATTTTTTGCTTTTTCCTGTTAATCCTAGCATGATAAAGAAGATTCAAAGAGAGTGAGATGCCAGCTCCTTTCATTCAGTCAGTAGCTTCAAACATTTCTGGTATATGAAAAACATGTTTTTCAATGGCAAAAATCAATGAATATTGTAAATGCACAAACAGTAATATCTCCACATTGCAAGGTGCAATTCTGAAATTTTTTGCTTTATCCTGCTAATCCTAGCATGATAAAGAAGATTCAAAGAGAGTGAGATGCCAGCTCCTTTCATTCAGTCAGTAGCTTCAAACATTTCTGGTATATGAAAAACATGTTTTTCAATGGCAAAAATCAATGAATATTGTAAATGCACAAACAGTAATATCTCCACATTGCAAGGTGCAATTCGGAAATTTTTTGCTTTTTCCTGCTAATCCTAGCATGATAAAGAAGATTCAAAGAGAGTGAGATGCCAGCTCCTTTCATTCAGTCAGTAGCTTCAAACATTTCTGGACGTTTTTCAATGGCAAAAAACAATGAATATTGTAAATGCACAAACAGTAATATCTCCACATTGCAAGGTGCAATTCTGAAATTTTTTGCTTTTTCCTGTTAATCCTAGCATGATAAAGAAGATTCAAAGAGAGTGAGATGCCAGCTCCTTTCATTCAGTCAGTAGCTTCAAACATTTCTGGTATATGAAAAACATGTTTTTCAATGGCAAAAATCAATGAATATTGTAAATGCACAAACAGTAATATCTCCACATTGCAAGGTGCAATTCTGAAATTTTTTGCTTTTTCCTGCTAATCCTAGCATGATAAAGAAGATTCAAAGAGAGTGAGATGCCAGCTCCTTTCATTCAGTCAGTAGCTTCAAACATTTCTGGTATATGAAAAACATGTTTTTCAATGGCAAAAATCAATGAATATTGTAAATGCACAAACAGTAATATCTCCACATTGCAAGGTGCAATTCTGAAATTTTTTGCTTTTTCCTGCTAATCCTAGCATGATAAAGAAGATTCAAAGAGAGTGAGATGCCAGCTCCTTTCATTCAGTCAGTAGCTTCAAACATTTCTGGTATATGAAAAACGTTTTTCAATGGCAAAAATCAATGAATATTGTAAATGCACAAACAGTAGTATCTCCACATTGCACGGTGCAATTCTGAAATTTTTAGCTTTTTCCTGTTAATCCTAGCATGATAAAGAAGATTCAAAGAGAGTGAGATGCCAGCTCCTTTCATTCAGTCAGTAGCTTCAAACATTTCTGGACGTTTTTCAATGGCAAAAATCAATGAATATTGTAAATGCACAAACAGTAATATCTCCACATTGCAAGGTGCAATTCTGAAATTTTTTGCTTTTTCCTGTTAATCCTAGCATGATAAAGAAGATTCAAAGAGAGTGAGATGCCAGCTCCTTTCATTCAGTCAGTAGCTTCAAACATTTCTGGTATATGAAAAACATGTTTTTCAATGGCAAAAATCAATGAATATTGTAAATGCACAAACAATAATATATCCACATTGCAAGGTGCAATTCTGAAATTTTTTGCTTTTTCCTGTTAATCCTAGCATGATAAAGAAGATTCAAAGAGAGTGAGATGCCAGCTCCTTTCATTCAGTCAGTAGCTTCAAACATTTCTGGTATATGAAAAACATGTTTTTCAATGGCAAAAATCAATGAATATTGTAAATGCACAAACAGTAATATCTCCACATTGCAAGGTGCAATTCTGAAATTTTTTGCTTTTTCCTGTTAATCCTAGCATGATAAAGAAGATTCAAAGAGAGTGAGATGCCAGCTCCTTTCATTCAGTCAGTAGCTTCAAACATTTCTGGTATATGAAAAACATGTTTTTCAATGGCAAAAATCAATGAATATTGTAAATGCACAAACAGTAATATCTCCACATTGCACGGTGCAATTCTGAAATTTTTAGCTTTTTCCTGTTAATCCTAGCATGATAAAGAAGATTCAAAGAGAGTGAGATGCCAGCTCCTTTCATTCAGTCAGTAGCTTCAAACATTTCTGGTATATGAAAAACATGTTTTTCAATGGCAAAAATCAATGAATATTGTAAATGCACAAACAGTAATATCTCCACATTGCAAGGTGCAATTCTGAAATTGTTTGCTTTTTCCTGCTAATCCTAGCATGATAAAGAAGATTCAAAGAGTGAGATGCCAGCTCCTTTCATTCAGTCAGTAGCTTCAAACATTTCTGGTATATGAAAAACATGTTTTTCAATGGCAAAAATCAATGAATATTGTAAATGCACAAACAGTAATATCTCCACATTGCAAGGTGCAATTCTGAAATTTTTTGCTTTTTCCTGCTAATCCTAGCATGATAAAGAAGATTCAAAGAGAGTGAGATGCCAGCTCCTTTCATTCAGTCAGTAGCTTCAAACATTTCTGGACGTTTTTCAATGGCAAAAATCAATGAATATTGTAAATGCACAAACAGTAATATCTCCACATTGCAAGGTGCAATTCTGAAATTTTTTGCTTTTTCCTTTTAATCCTAGCATGATAAAGAAGATTCAAAGAGAGTGAGATGCCAGCTCCTTTCATTCAGTCAGTAGCTTCAAACATTTCTGGTATATGAAAAACATGTTTTTCAATGGCAAAAATCAATGAATATTGTAAATGCACAAACAGTAATATCTACACATTGCAAGGTGCAATTCTGAAATTTTTTGCTTTATCCTGCTAATCCTAGCATGATAAAGAAGATTCAAAGAGAGTGAGATGCCAGCTCCTTTCATTCAGTCAGTAGCTTCAAACATTTCTGGTATATGAAAAACATGTTTTTCAATGGCAAAAATCAATGAATATTGTAAATGCACAAACAGTAATATCTCCACATTGCAAGGTGCAATTCGGAAATTTTTTGCTTTTTCCTGCTAATCCTAGCATGATAAAGAAGATTCAAAGAGAGTGAGATGCCAGCTCCTTTCATTCAGTCAGTAGCTTCAAACATTTCTGGACGTTTTTCAATGGCAAAAATCAATGAATATTGTAAATGCACAAACAGTAATATCTCCACATTGCAAGGTGCAATTCTGAAATTTTTTGCTTTTTCCTGTTAATCCTAGCATGATAAAGAAGATTCAAAGAGAGTGAGATGCCAGCTCCTTTCATTCAGTCAGTAGCTTCAAACATTTCTGGTATATGAAAAACATGTTTTTCAATGGCAAAAATCAATGAATATTGTAAATGCACAAACAGTAATATCTCCACATTGCAAGGTGCAATTCTGAAATTTTTTGCTTTTTCATGTTAATCCTAGCATGATAAAGAAGATTCAAAGAGAGTGAGATGCCAGCTCCTTTCATTCAGTCAGTAGCTTCAAACATTTCTGGTATATGAAAAACATGTTTTTCAATGGCAAAAATCAATGAATATTGTAAATGCACAAACAGTAATATCTCCACATTGCAAGGTGCAATTCTGAAATTTTTTGCTTTTTCCTGCTAATCCTAGCATGATAAAGAAGATTCAAAGAGAGTGAGATGCCAGCTCCTTTCATTCAGTCAGTAGCTTCAAACATTTCTGGTATATGAAAAACATGTTTTTCAATGGCAAAAATCAATGAATATTGTAAATGCACAAACAGTAATATCTCCACATTGCAAGGTGCAATTCTGAAATTTTTTGCTTTTTCCTGTTAATCCTAGCATGATAAAGAAGATTCAAAGAGAGTGAGATGCCAGCTCCTTTCATTCAGTCAGTAGCTTCAAACATTTCTGGACGTTTTTCAATGGCAAAAATCAATGAATATTGTAAATGCACAAACAGTAATATCTCCACATTGCAAGGTGCAATTCTGAAATTTTTTGCTTTTTCCTGTTAATCCTAGCATGATAAAGAAGATTCAAAGAGAGTGAGATGCCAGCTCCTTTCATTCAGTCAGTAGCTTCAAACATTTCTGGTATATGAAAAACATGTTTTTCAATGGCAAAAATCAATGAATATTGTAAATGCACAAACAGTAATATCTCCACATTGCAAGGTGCAATTCTGAAATTTTTTGCTTTTTTTTGTTAATCCTAGCATGATAAAGAAGATTCAAAGAGAGTGAGATGCCAGCTCCTTTCATTCAGTCAGTAGCTTCAAACATTTCTGGTATATGAAAAACATGTTTTTCAATGGCAAAAATCAATGAATATTGTAAATGCACAAACAGTAATATCTCCACATTGCAAGGTGCAATTCTGAAATTTTTTGCTTTTTCCTGCTAATCCTAGCATGATAAAGAAGATTCAAAGAGAGTGAGATGCCAGCTCCTTTCATTCAGTCAGTAGTTTAAACATTTCTGGTATATGAAAAACATGTTTTTCAATGGCAAAAATCAATGAATATTGTAAATGCACAAACAGTAATATCTCCACATTGCACGGTGCAATTCTGAAATTTTTAGCTTTTTCCTGTTAATCCTAGCATGATAAAGAAGATTCAAAGAGAGTGAGATGCCAGCTCCTTTCATTCAGTCAGTAGCTTCAAACATTTCTGGACGTTTTTCAATGGCAAAAATCAATGAATATTGTAAATGCACAAACAGTAATATCTCCACATTGCAAGGTGCAATTCTGAAATTTTTTGCTTTTTCCTGTTAATCCTAGCATGATAAAGAAGATTCAAAGAGAGTGAGATGCCAGCTCCTTTCATTCAGTCAGTAGCTTCAAACATTTCTGGTATATGAAAAACATGTTTTTCAATGGCAAAAATCAATGAATATAGTAAATGCACAAACAGTAATATCTCCACATTGCACGGTGCAATTCTGAAATTTTTAGCTTTTTCCTGTTAATCCTAGCATGATAAAGAAGATTCAGAGTGAGATGCCAGCTCCTTTCATTCAGTCAGTAGCTTCAAACATTTCTGGTATATGAAAAACATGTTTTTCAATGGCAAAAATCAATGAATATTGTAAATGCACAAACAGTAATATCTCCACATTGCAAGGTGCAATTCTGAAATTTTTTGCTTTTCCTGCAAATCCTAGCATGATAAAGAAGATTCAAAGAGTGAGATGACAGCTCCTTTCATTCAGTCAGTAGCTTCAAACATTTCTGGTATATGAAAAACATGTTTTTCAATGGCAAAAATCAATGAATATTGTAAATGCACAAACAGTAATATCTCCACATTGCAAGGTGCAATTCTGAAATTTTTTGCTTTTTCCTGCTAATCCTAGCATGATAAAGAAGATTCAAAGAGAGTGAGATGCCAGCTCCTTTCATTCAGTCAGTAGCTTCAAACATTTCTGGACATTTTTCAATGGCAAAAATCAATGAATATTGTAAATGCACAAACAGTAATATCTCCACATTGCAAGGTGCAATTCTGAAATTTTTTGCTTTTTCCTGTTAATCCTAGCATGATAAAGAAGATTCAAAGAGAGTGAGATGCCAGCTCCTTTCATTCAGTCAGTAGCTTCAAACATTTCTGGTATATGAAAAACATGTTTTTCAATGGCAAAAATCAATGAATATTGTAAATGCACAAACAGTAATATCTCCACATTGCAAGGTGCAATTCTGAAATTTTTTGCTTTATCCTGCTAATCCTAGCATGATAAAGAAGATTCAAAGAGAGTGAGATGCCAGCTCCTTTCATTCAGTCAGTAGCTTCAAACATTTCTGGTATATGAAAAACATGTTTTTCAATGGCAAAAATCAATGAATATTGTAAATGCACAAACAGTAATATCTCCACATTGCAAGGTGCAATTCGGAAATTTTTTGCTTTTTCCTGCTAATCCTAGCATGATAAAGAAGATTCAAAGAGAGTGAGATGCCAGCTCCTTTCATTCAGTCAGTAGCTTCAAACATTTCTGGACGTTTTTCAATGGCAAAAAACAATGAATATTGTAAATGCACAAACAGTAATATCTCCACATTGCAAGGTGCAATTCTGAAATTTTTTGCTTTTTCCTGTTAATCCTAGCATGATAAAGAAGATTCAAAGAGAGTGAGATGCCAGCTCCTTTCATTCAGTCAGTAGCTTCAAACATTTCTGGTATATGAAAAACATGTTTTTCAATGGCAAAAATCAATGAATATTGTAAATGCACAAACAGTAATATCTCCACATTGCAAGGTGCAATTCTGAAATTTTTTGCTTTTTCCTGTTAATCCTAGCATGATAAAGAAGATTCAAAGAGAGTGAGATGCCAGCTCCTTTCATTCAGTCAGTAGCTTCAAACATTTCTGGACGTTTTTCAATGGCAAAAATCAATGAATATTGTAAATGCACAAACAGTAATATCTCCACATTGCAAGGTGCAATTCTGAAATTTTTTGCTTTTTCCTGTTAATCCTAGCATGATAAAGAAGATTCAAAGAGAGTGAGATGCCAGCTCCTTTCATTCAGTCAGTAGCTTCAAACATTTCTGGTATATGAAAAACATGTTTTTCAATGGCAAAAATCAATGAATATTGTAAATGCACAAACAGTAATATCTCCACATTGCAAGGTGCAATTCTGAAATTTTTTGCTTTTTTTTGTTAATCCTAGCATGATAAAGAAGATTCAAAGAGAGTGAGATGCCAGCTCCTTTCATTCAGTCAGTAGCTTCAAACATTTCTGGTATATGAAAAACATGTTTTTCAATGGCAAAAATCAATGAATATTGTAAATGCACAAACAGTAATATCTCCACATTGCAAGGTGCAATTCTGAAATTTTTTGCTTTTTCCTGCTAATCCTAGCATGATAAAGAAGATTCAAAGAGAGTGAGATGCCAGCTCCTTTCATTCAGTCAGTAGTTTAAACATTTCTGGTATATGAAAAACATGTTTTTCAATGGCAAAAATCAATGAATATTGTAAATGCACAAACAGTAATATCTCCACATTGCAAGGTGCAATTCTGAAATTTTTTGCTTTTTCCTGCTAATCCTAGCATGATAAAGAAGATTCAAAGAGTGAGATGCCAGCTCCTTTCATTCAGTCAGTAGCTTCAAACATTTCTGGTATATGAAAAACATGTTTTTCAATGGCAAAAATCAATGAATATTGTAAATGCACAAACAGTAATATCTCCACATTGCAAGGTGCAATTCTGAAATTTTTTGCTTTTTCCTGCTAATCCTAGCATGATAAAGAAGATTCAAAGAGAGTGAGATGCCAGCTCCTTTCATTCAGTCAGTAGCTTCAAACATTTCTGGACGTTTTTCAATGGCAAAAATCAATGAATATTGTAAATGCACAAACAGTAATATCTCCACATTGCAAGGTGCAATTCTGAAATTTTTTGCTTTTTCCTCTTAATCCTAGCATGATAAAGAAGATTCAAAGAGAGTGAGATGCCAGCTCCTTTCATTCAGTCAGTAGCTTCAAACATTTCTGGTATATGAAAAACATGTTTTTCAATGGCAAAAATCAATGAATATTGTAAATGCACAAACAGTAATATCTCCACATTGCACGGTGCAATTCTGAAATTTTTAGCTTTTTCCTGTTAATCCTAGCATGATAAAGAAGATTCAAAGAGAGTGAGATGCCAGCTCCTTTCATTCAGTCAGTAGCTTCAAACATTTCTGGACGTTTTTCAATGGCAAAAATCAATGAATATTGTAAATGCACAAACAGTAATATCTCCACATTGCAAGGTGCAATTCTGAAATTTTTTGCTTTTTCCTGTTAATCCTAGCATGATAAAGAAGATTCAAAGAGAGTGAGATGCCAGCTCCTTTCATTCAGTCAGTAGCTTCAAACATTTCTGGTATATGAAAAACATGTTTTTCAATGGCAAAAATCA
Organism: Phyllobates terribilis; assembly: GCF_046119375.1. Classification (NCBI taxonomy): domain Eukaryota; kingdom Metazoa; phylum Chordata; class Amphibia; order Anura; family Dendrobatidae; genus Phyllobates; species Phyllobates terribilis. Next base: position 8,414 of record NW_027366422.1, on the reverse strand, counting down.
ATGAATATTGTAAATGCACAAACAGTAATATCTCCACATTGCACGGTGCAATTCTGAAATTTTTTGCTTTTTCCTGCTAATCCTAGCATGATAAAGAAGATTCAAAGAGTGAGATGCCAGCTCCTTTCATTCAGTCAGTAGCTTCAAACATTTCTGGTATATGAAAAACATGTTTTTCAATGGCAAAAATCAATGAATATTGTAAATGCACAAACAGTAATATCTCCACATTGCAAGGTGCAATTCTGAAATTTTTTGCTTTTTCCTGCTAATCCTAGCATGATAAAGAAGATTCAAAGAGAGTGAGATGCCAGCTCCTTTCATTCAGTCAGTAGCTTCAAACATTTCTGGACGTTTTTCAATGGCAAAAATCAATGAATATTGTAAATGCACAAACAGTAATATCTCCACATTGCAAGGTGCAATTCTGAAATTTTTTGCTTTTTCCTCTTAATCCTAGCATGATAAAGAAGATTCAAAGAGAGTGAGATGCCAGCTCCTTTCATTCAGTCAGTAGCTTCAAACATTTCTGGTATATGAAAAACATGTTTTTCAATGGCAAAAATCAATGAATATTGTAAATGCACAAACAGTAATATCTCCACATTGCACGGTGCAATTCTGAAATTTTTAGCTTTTTCCTGTTAATCCTAGCATGATAAAGAAGATTCAAAGAGAGTGAGATGCCAGCTCCTTTCATTCAGTCAGTAGCTTCAAACATTTCTGGACGTTTTTCAATGGCAAAAATCAATGAATATTGTAAATGCACAAACAGTAATATCTCCACATTGCAAGGTGCAATTCTGAAATTTTTCGCTTTTTCCTGTTAATCCTAGCATGATAAAGAAGATTCAAAGAGAGTGAGATGCCAGCTCCTTTCATTCAGTCAGTAGCTTCAAACATTTCTGGACGTTTTTCAATGGCAAAAATCAATGAATATTGTAAATGCACAAACAGTAATATCTCCACATTGCAAGGTGCAATTCTGAAATTTTTTGCTTTTTCCTGTTAATCCTAGCATGATAAAGAAGATTCAAAGAGAGTGAGATGCCAGCTCCTTTCATTCAGTCAGTAGCTTCAAACATTTCTGGTATATGAAAAACATGTTTTTCAATGGCAAAAATCAATGAATATTGTAAATGCACAAACAGTAATATCTCCACATTGCAAGGTGCAATTCTGAAATTTTTTGCTTTTTCCTGCAAATCCTAGCATGATAAAGAAGATTCAAAGAGTGAGATGCCAGCTCCTTTCATTCAGTCAGTAGCTTCAAACATTTCTGGTATATGAAAAACATGTTTTTCAATGGCAAAAATCAATGAATATTGTAAATGCACAAACAGTAATATCTCCACATTGCAAGGTGCAATTCTGAAATTTTTTGCTTTTTCCTGCTAATCCTAGCATGATAAAGAAGATTCAAAGAGAGTGAGATGCCAGCTCCTTTCATTCAGTCAGTAGCTTCAAACATTTCTGGACGTTTTTCAATGGCAAAAATCAATGAATATTGTAAATGCACAAACAGTAATATCTCCACATTGCAAGGTGCAATTCTGAAATTTTTTGCTTTTTCCTGTTAATCCTAGCATGATAAAGAAGATTCAAAGAGAGTGAGATGCCAGCTCCTTTCATTCAGTCAGTAGCTTCAAACATTTCTGGTATATGAAAAACATGTTTTTCAATGGCAAAAATCAATGAATATTGTAAATGCACAAACAGTAATATCTCCACATTGCAAGGTGCAATTCTGAAATTTTTTGCTTTATCCTGCTAATCCTAGCATGATAAAGAAGATTCAAAGAGAGTGAGATGCCAGCTCCTTTCATTCAGTCAGTAGCTTCAAACATTTCTGGTATATGAAAAACATGTTTTTCAATGGCAAAAATCAATGAATATTGTAAATGCACAAACAGTAATATCTCCACATTGCAAGGTGCAATTCTGAAATTTTTTGCTTTTTCCTGCTAATCCTAGCATGATAAAGAAGATTCAAAGAGAGTGAGATGCCAGCTCCTTTCATTCAGTCAGTAGCTTCAAACATTTCTGGTATATGAAAAACATGTTTTTCAATGGCAAAAATCAATGAATATTGTAAATGCACAAACAGTAATATCTCCACATTGCAAGGTGCAATTCTGAAATTTTTTGCTTTTTCCTGCTAATCCTAGCATGATAAAGAAGATTCAAAGAGAGTGAGATGCCAGCTCCTTTCATTCAGTCAGTAGCTTCAAACATTTCTGGTATATGAAAAACGTTTTTCAATGGCAAAAATCAATGAATATTGTAAATGCACAAACAGTAATATCTCCACATTGCACGGTGCAATTCTGAAATTTTTAGCTTTTTCCTGTTAATCCTAGCATGATAAAGAAGATTCAAAGAGAGTGAGATGCCAGCTCCTTTCATTCAGTCAGTAGCTTCAAACATTTCTGGACGTTTTTCAATGGCAAAAATCAATGAATATTGTAAATGCACAAACAGTAATATCTCCACATTGCAAGGTGCAATTCTGAAATTTTTTGCTTTTTCCTGTTAATCCTAGCATGATAAAGAAGATTCAAAGAGAGTGAGATGCCAGCTCCTTTCATTCAGTCAGTAGCTTCAAACATTTCTGGTATATGAAAAACATGTTTTTCAATGGCAAAAATCAATGAATATTGTAAATGCACAAACAGTAATATCTCCACATTGCAAGGTGCAATTCTGAAATTTTTTGCTTTTTCCTGTTAATCCTAGCATGATAAAGAAGATTCAAAGAGAGTGAGATGCCAGCTCCTTTCATTCAGTCAGTAGCTTCAAACATTTCTGGTATATGAAAAACATGTTTTTCAATGGCAAAAATCAATGAATATTGTAAATGCACAAACAGTAATATCTCCACATTGCAAGGTGCAATTCTGAAATTTTTTGCTTTTTCCTGCTAATCCTAGCATGATAAAGAAGATTCAAAGAGAGTGAGATGCCAGCTCCTTTCATTCAGTCAGTAGCTTCAAACATTTCTGGTATATGAAAAACATGTTTTTCAATGGCAAAAATCAATGAATATTGTAAATGCACAAACAGTAATATCTCCACATTGCACGGTGCAATTCTGAAATTTTTAGCTTTTTCCTGTTAATCCTAGCATGATAAAGAAGATTCAAAGAGAGTGAGATGCCAGCTCCTTTCATTCAGTCAGTAGCTTCAAACATTTCTGGTATATGAAAAACATGTTTTTCAATGGCAAAAATCAATGAATATTGTAAATGCACAAACAGTAATATCTCCACATTGCAAGGTGCAATTCTGAAATTGTTTGCTTTTTCCTGCTAATCCTAGCATGATAAAGAAGATTCAAAGAGTGAGATGCCAGCTCCTTTCATTCAGTCAGTAGCTTCAAACATTTCTGGTATATGAAAAACATGTTTTTCAATGGCAAAAATCAATGAATATTGTAAATGCACAAACAGTAATATCTCCACATTGCAAGGTGCAATTCTGAAATTTTTTGCTTTTTCCTGCTAATCCTAGCATGATAAAGAAGATTCAAAGAGAGTGAGATGCCAGCTCCTTTCATTCAGTCAGTAGCTTCAAACATTTCTGGACGTTTTTCAATGGCAAAAATCAATGAATATTGTAAATGCACAAACAGTAATATCTCCACATTGCAAGGTGCAATTCTGAAATTTTTTGCTTTTTCCTTTTAATCCTAGCATGATAAAGAAGATTCAAAGAGAGTGAGATGCCAGCTCCTTTCATTCAGTCAGTAGCTTCAAACATTTCTGGTATATGAAAAACATGTTTTTCAATGGCAAAAATCAATGAATATTGTAAATGCACAAACAGTAATATCTACACATTGCAAGGTGCAATTCTGAAATTTTTTGCTTTATCCTGCTAATCCTAGCATGATAAAGAAGATTCAAAGAGAGTGAGATGCCAGCTCCTTTCATTCAGTCAGTAGCTTCAAACATTTCTGGTATATGAAAAACATGTTTTTCAATGGCAAAAATCAATGAATATTGTAAATGCACAAACAGTAATATCTCCACATTGCAAGGTGCAATTCGGAAATTTTTTGCTTTTTCCTGCTAATCCTAGCATGATAAAGAAGATTCAAAGAGAGTGAGATGCCGGCTCCTTTCATTCAGTCAGTAGCTTCAAACATTTCTGGACGTTTTTCAATGGCAAAAATCAATGAATATTGTAAATGCACAAACAGTAATATCTCCACATTGCAAGGTGCAATTCTGAAATTTTTTGCTTTTTCCTGTTAATCCTAGCATGATAAAGAAGATTCAAAGAGAGTGAGATGCCAGCTCCTTTCATTCAGTCAGTAGCTTCAAACATTTCTGGTATATGAAAAACATGTTTTTCAATGGCAAAAATCAATGAATATTGTAAATGCACAAACAGTAATATCTCCACATTGCAAGGTGCAATTCTGAAATTTTTTGCTTTTTCATGTTAATCCTAGCATGATAAAGAAGATTCAAAGAGAGTGAGATGCCAGCTCCTTTCATTCAGTCAGTAGCTTCAAACATTTCTGGTATATGAAAAACATGTTTTTCAATGGCAAAAATCAATGAATATTGTAAATGCACAAACAGTAATATCTCCACATTGCAAGGTGCAATTCTGAAATTTTTTGCTTTTTCCTGCTAATCCTAGCATGATAAAGAAGATTCAAAGAGAGTGAGATGCCAGCTCCTTTCATTCAGTCAGTAGCTTCAAACATTTCTGGTATATGAAAAACATGTTTTTCAATGGCAAAAATCAATGAATATTGTAAATGCACAAACAGTAATATCTCCACATTGCAAGGTGCAATTCTGAAATTTTTTGCTTTTTCCTGTTAATCCTAGCATGATAAAGAAGATTCAAAGAGAGTGAGATGCCAGCTCCTTTCATTCAGTCAGTAGCTTCAAACATTTCTGGACGTTTTTCAATGGCAAAAATCAATGAATATTGTAAATGCACAAACAGTAATATCTCCACATTGCAAGGTGCAATTCTGAAATTTTTTGCTTTTTCCTGTTAATCCTAGCATGATAAAGAAGATTCAAAGAGAGTGAGATGCCAGCTCCTTTCATTCAGTCAGTAGCTTCAAACATTTCTGGTATATGAAAAACATGTTTTTCAATGGCAAAAATCAATGAATATTGTAAATGCACAAACAGTAATATCTCCACATTGCAAGGTGCAATTCTGAAATTTTTTGCTTTTTTTTGTTAATCCTAGCATGATAAAGAAGATTCAAAGAGAGTGAGATGCCAGCTCCTTTCATTCAGTCAGTAGCTTCAAACATTTCTGGTATATGAAAAACATGTTTTTCAATGGCAAAAATCAATGAATATTGTAAATGCACAAACAGTAATATCTCCACATTGCAAGGTGCAATTCTGAAATTTTTTGCTTTTTCCTGCTAATCCTAGCATGATAAAGAAGATTCAAAGAGAGTGAGATGCCAGCTCCTTTCATTCAGTCAGTAGTTTAAACATTTCTGGTATATGAAAAACATGTTTTTCAATGGCAAAAATCAATGAATATTGTAAATGCACAAACAGTAATATCTCCACATTGCACGGTGCAATTCTGAAATTTTTAGCTTTTTCCTGTTAATCCTAGCATGATAAAGAAGATTCAAAGAGAGTGAGATGCCAGCTCCTTTCATTCAGTCAGTAGCTTCAAACATTTCTGGACGTTTTTCAATGGCAAAAATCAATGAATATTGTAAATGCACAAACAGTAATATCTCCACATTGCAAGGTGCAATTCTGAAATTTTTTGCTTTTTCCTGTTAATCCTAGCATGATAAAGAAGATTCAAAGAGAGTGAGATGCCAGCTCCTTTCATTCAGTCAGTAGCTTCAAACATTTCTGGTATATGAAAAACATGTTTTTCAATGGCAAAAATCAATGAATATTGTAAATGCACAAACAGTAATATCTCCACATTGCACGGTGCAATTCTGAAATTTTTAGCTTTTTCCTGTTAATCCTAGCATGATAAAGAAGATTCAGAGTGAGATGCCAGCTCCTTTCATTCAGTCAGTAGCTTCAAACATTTCTGGTATATGAAAAACATGTTTTTCAATGGCAAAAATCAATGAATATTGTAAATGCACAAACAGTAATATCTCCACATTGCAAGGTGCAATTCTGAAATTTTTTGCTTTTTCCTGCAAATCCTAGCATGATAAAGAAGATTCAAAGAGTGAGATGCCAGCTCCTTTCATTCAGTCAGTAGCTTCAAACATTTCTGGTATATGAAAAACATGTTTTTCAATGGCAAAAATCAATGAATATTGTAAATGCACAAACAGTAATATCTCCACATTGCAAGGTGCAATTCTGAAATTTTTTGCTTTTTCCTGCTAATCCTAGCATGATAAAGAAGATTCAAAGAGAGTGAGATGCCAGCTCCTTTCATTCAGTCAGTAGCTTCAAACATTTCTGGACATTTTTCAATGGCAAAAATCAATGAATATTGTAAATGCACAAACAGTAATATCTCCACATTGCAAGGTGCAATTCTGAAATTTTTTGCTTTTTCCTGTTAATCCTAGCATGATAAAGAAGATTCAAAGAGAGTGAGATGCCAGCTCCTTTCATTCAGTCAGTAGCTTCAAACATTTCTGGTATATGAAAAACATGTTTTTCAATGGCAAAAATCAATGAATATTGTAAATGCACAAACAGTAATATCTCCACATTGCAAGGTGCAATTCTGAAATTTTTTGCTTTATCCTGCTAATCCTAGCATGATAAAGAAGATTCAAAGAGAGTGAGATGCCAGCTCCTTTCATTCAGTCAGTAGCTTCAAACATTTCTGGTATATGAAAAACATGTTTTTCAATGGCAAAAATCAATGAATATTGTAAATGCACAAACAGTAATATCTCCACATTGCAAGGTGCAATTCGGAAATTTTTTGCTTTTTCCTGCTAATCCTAGCATGATAAAGAAGATTCAAAGAGAGTGAGATGCCAGCTCCTTTCATTCAGTCAGTAGCTTCAAACATTTCTGGACGTTTTTCAATGGCAAAAAACAATGAATATTGTAAATGCACAAACAGTAATATCTCCACATTGCAAGGTGCAATTCTGAAATTTTTTGCTTTTTCCTGTTAATCCTAGCATGATAAAGAAGATTCAAAGAGAGTGAGATGCCAGCTCCTTTCATTCAGTCAGTAGCTTCAAACATTTCTGGTATATGAAAAACATGTTTTTCAATGGCAAAAATCAATGAATATTGTAAATGCACAAACAGTAATATCTCCACATTGCAAGGTGCAATTCTGAAATTTTTTGCTTTTTCCTGTTAATCCTAGCATGATAAAGAAGATTCAAAGAGAGTGAGATGCCAGCTCCTTTCATTCAGTCAGTAGCTTCAAACATTTCTGGACGTTTTTCAATGGCAAAAATCAATGAATATTGTAAATGCACAAACAGTAATATCTCCACATTGCAAGGTGCAATTCTGAAATTTTTTGCTTTTTCCTGTTAATCCTAGCATGATAAAGAAGATTCAAAGAGAGTGAGATGCCAGCTCCTTTCATTCAGTCAGTAGCTTCAAACATTTCTGGTATATGAAAAACATGTTTTTCAATGGCAAAAATCAATGAATATTGTAAATGCACAAACAGTAATATCTCCACATTGCAAGGTGCAATTCTGAAATTTTTTGCTTTTTTTTGTTAATCCTAGCATGATAAAGAAGATTCAAAGAGAGTGAGATGCCAGCTCCTTTCATTCAGTCAGTAGCTTCAAACATTTCTGGTATATGAAAAACATGTTTTTCAATGGCAAAAATCAATGAATATTGTAAATGCACAAACAGTAATATCTCCACATTGCAAGGTGCAATTCTGAAATTTTTTGCTTTTTCCTGCTAATCCTAGCATGATAAAGAAGATTCAAAGAGAGTGAGATGCCAGCTCCTTTCATTCAGTCAGTAGTTTAAACATTTCTGGTATATGAAAAACATGTTTTTCAATGGCAAAAATCAATGAATATTGTAAATGCACAAACAGTAATATCTCCACATTGCACGGTGCAATTCTGAAATTTTTAGCTTTTTCCTGTTAATCCTAGCATGATAAAGAAGATTCAAAGAGAGTGAGATGCCAGCTCCTTTCATTCAGTCAGTAGCTTCAAACATTTCTGGACGTTTTTCAATGGCAAAAATCAATGAATATTGTAAATGCACAAACAGTAATATCTCCACATTGCAAGGTGCAATTCTGAAATTTTTTGCTTTTTCCTGTTAATCCTAGCATGATAAAGAAGATTCAAAGAGAGTGAGATGCCAGCTCCTTTCATTCAGTCAGTAGCTTCAAACATTTCTGGTATATGAAAAACATGTTTTTCAATGGCAAAAATCAATGAATATTGTAAATGCACAAACAGTAATATCTCCACATTGCACGGTGCA
>NW_027366421.1:0-73056 GCF_046119375.1 Phyllobates terribilis | reverse complement strand
CTTAGGCAATAGCTAGGAGAGTTTAGAGAAACTAAGAACTGTGTGTTCGCCTAGTAGTTGTAAATTCCACGAGAAATCAAACCAACAAAGTTTTGGAATTAAAGTGTTTGTTCGTTCTTAGTCTTGTATTTCCGCACAAAAGTTCAAACTTTAGTTAGGACTATGATCTTCACGATCCACAATCTTCAATGTTGTGAGTTGTCTTCATTGTGAAATAATCTCCATTCAACTTACCCCCTAAAAAACGATTCCAACCCTCCTACATATTTATTCCCTGATTATCGCAATTGTTGTGCGTGCTTTACGAATTCCAGAGAAACCGAATTGTAGACTATATGAAAATTTAGATCCACATTTTTATGGATTTACGGCTTCACTTTGCAAGAGCAATGATAAGAGCTTACCCTTACATATTATTATCTGCACCGAAATGTAGCTAAAAAATTGGAAAAAATCTCTTTATATTTTATGTTTTCATGTGAAGGAGGAGGACGATGGGGCTGAATATCCACCCGATATCCTGCAGCTTGTGGGCACCACACATGTTTTTGAATTAAAATCACACACATACTACAACCACGGCCAGTACGAGAGTTTTACTGTCACACGAGTTGTGAAGTCAGTGCAACCAACAAATGTAAGACACTCCTAAGCATGAAACCATTGTTTGAATACTGCAATTTCTATTAAAATCACACACTACATAAATAGACATGTCCATAAATTACTAAACTGCTTGCATTTTCTTAAAGAATATTTACCCAACTGGAATGAAGATGATGAGCCAAAAAAGGATGCATCTTCAGCTACCGAAGAGGCTACAACTGAAGGAGAGATTAAAGGCTTGGGTGCAATCCCAAGACTACCAGCTACGTAAGTACTATACAATAATATTTTCCTACATTTAGCATACTTCCTTTTTAATTGAAAATCACAATATCAGTCTTAATATTTTAAAAAACAAATAACACTTTCTACATGCTTGATTTTGATGCATTAGGACGAGGTCAGGAATGTGAAGACACTCGCTAAGGGATCCTTGAAGTGTAAGATCAATGTCTTTGACATTGAAGACCAATGAAGCTGGCATGACCAGCCATTTTCCCATTTCCGTTCAATAAAAAGACCCTATTAAACTACTGGGATTGTTAGTTCTATATCTGTGATGTATTCTGTCACATTTGAGTGGCACTTTGCACGTTTTGTTCAATATTATGTATTTCACTTCAACTATGTAATCAAAGATACGTGTTGAATGCTCTGTTGCTCTGTTCCTTTAATATTTTGGACATAGACTACTAAAAGGGCTATTCGGAAACAATCACTACGAATATTCGCTATTGAGATTGCATTATCATTCGTAAAACAATTCTACGCATCAACAACATCTAATGAAGAGTATTTTCCTCCACAACACTACGTGTGTGTTATCTAGCAAAAATATTTAACATTGTGGACTTAGACTACAAAAAGTGGATAGGCTATTAATAAACAATCAATATCAACCTTCGATGTATGAAGTGGCGACCAACGTTCACTTGCCAACTCATAGCCATTTGGATCATCACCAGGTGTACGAAGTATTGAAATGCAAAACCTTTCCATCAAAATACATTGTAAACAAAGATGAAATTGATAACATAAGCATGGATTGGGTTAAAATTTTATCTGGTCACTTCATCAAAATGTTATTAGTTCCTACTATGTAACAGGTGAAATAGCAATTGTGATATTTGGTTGCTAGAGAGCAAAATTGAGGGAAGGGCAATGTAAGGACAAAAATACAAGAACGACAGAAAATTAAGGAATAAAAGAAGAAAAAAGAGAAGGCTACCTATGACTATATAGTATTAAATAATTTATTTCCGGCTACCTATCACTAGATAGTACTACATGATTTATTTTATTTTAAAGCAAAGTCTCACCGACAAAGGATTTTGTAACAGAATACTCCAATAAAAAATAAAAAAACTACATGCTTTAGTTTTGTTACAGTACACACTCACCTACAAAGGATTTTGTAATGGAATACTCAAAAAAATAAACAATTGAAACGCACCAAAAAGCCTAAAAAACTATACATACCAATTGAAAGATTACATAAACCGAATAACAAAAAATAAGGGACATAAGAAGTGGTGAGAAAAAAGGCGATTAAAAAAACAACACATAATTGAACACAAAATGATGGAAAATAATGATCATCGTCCCATGCAAAGCATGGGCGGAAAGGACTATACAATCTAACTATAAGGTTGCTTCTTGCAACAAATTATTTTGTTCCCGCAAATTATTTTGTTTCAAATAACTTTCTAATACACGATACAATCCAAATGAAATGGCTTCCAACCCATCGGTGTCTCAATTGTCTAATTCCAATGTTGTTGATATGTCTTTCCAATCATCAACATGCTTGATTGTTGTTGCCGCCTCTACAAGCTCTTCGAAGAACCTTAAGTTGAAGAGGCAGATTTGTGTTGTTCCGTGCCCCAAACAAATGTACTATCCATTTACTGCCTTCGTTTCGGGTACGAAATACCCCATTAAGGTGATGGTTTGCCATTCTTGGAATGCTAAGAACCCCATAGGGAAGTACATTGGGTCCGAGTTTGTCCTCAGCGACCCCCAAATATTTTTTTATATTTATGTTGTGTATCCATGATTATTAGTTTCTTCCTAATTAACTACAAATACAAGACTATTAGTTTGCAACCTATAGTTATATATCCATATCCATGTTAGTTGTTAGTACACTCAAATTATGCTTTATTTTTGTATATAGATCCGCAATATTACAATCAAATAATGCTGATTTTTTTTGTAAATTATATGTATAGTAATGGTAATCCATGTTAGGCGTTAATCCAGTCTGCCGGATCTTCATAAATATATGTGCAGTTGTTTGCATCTTTAGTTGTAAATTCAATTTATTTGTTAGTCCACTCAAATGATGCTTTTTAAAATGTAAATTAAATTACGTATGAAGTAGTAGTTAATCCATTATAGTTGTTATTCCAGTCTGCTTAATTTTTATTACGAAGATATGTCGTTGTTTGTATCTTTAGTTGCTAAATAGATTAGTTGTTAGTCCACTTAAATGATGCTTTTTAAAAATATAAATATATAGATGTGCAATAGTTGGTAAGTTTGATATTAGATTGCACCATTTATGGACAATATGAAAATTTAGATCCACATTTTTATGGAGTTACGACTTCACTTTGCAAGAGAAATGGTAAGAGCTTACCCTTACAAATTATAATCTCCACAAAAATGTAGCTCAAAAATTCAAAAAAAAAATGTTGTCATGTGAAAGAGGAGGACGATGAGGCTGAATACCCACCTGTTATCGTGCGGTTTATGGGAACCACACATGTTTTTGAATTGAAATCGCACACATACTACAACCACGGCCAGTACGAGAGTTTTACGGTCACATGAGTTGTGAAGCCAGTGCAGCCAACAAACATAGGACACCGCTAAACATGAAACCATTGTTTGAATACTACAATTTCTGTTAAAATCACACACTCTATAAATAGACATGCCCCTAAATTACTAAACTGCTTGTGTTTTCTTAAAGAATATTTACCCAACTGGACATGAAGGTAATGAGCCAAAAAAGGATGCATCTTGAGCTGCCGAAGAGGCTGCAACTGAGGGAGAGATTGAAAGATTGGGTGCAATCCCAAAATTACCAACTACTTAAGTACTATACAATAATATTTTCCTACTTTTAGCATATCTCCTTTTCAATTGATAATCACAATATCAATCTTAATATTTGAAAAACAAATAACACGTTCTACATGCTTGATTTTGATACATTAGGGAGGCTGCACTACAAACGAGACTGGGAATGTGAAGACACTCGCTAAGGGATCCTTGAAGCATAAGGTCAATTTCGTTGACATTGAAGACGAATGAAGTTGCCATGAACCAACCATTTTCCCATTTCATCTCAATAAAAAAATCCTATTAAACTACTGAGATTGTTAGTTCTATATCTTTGATGTATTCTGTCACACTTGAGTGGCCCTTTGCACGTTTTGTTTCAATATCATGTATTTCGCTTCAACTATGTATTCAGAGATATGTGTTGAATGCTCTATTTCCCCGTTCCTTTAATATTTTGGACTTAGAATACTAAAAGTAGATATGATATTAAAAAAGAATCACTATCAATATTCGTTGTTGAGCTTGCATTATCATTCGTAAAACAATTCTATGCAGGAAAAGCATTTGATGAAGAGGATTTTCCTCCACGACTCTCCTTCTCTTAAAGCTAGTCCTTTCATCTTCTATCTCTTCTCTTCAACACTTATTCTGTCTTGGCGAGATTTAGCTTTCCCCACTAGACCTTAAGCTAGTCTCCTCGTGGACTCAGCTAGTCCTCTTGTATCAAAGCTACTCTTATAACTCCTCGAGCTATACCTGGAAAGCTTATCACACACAAAGGATATCAAATGCATAGGTTTGTTATCATCAAAACAAGCAGAATGTTTGAGCTAGCTAGTTACACACTCTAGCTCAAACCAACAATATAGGTTATATAGTTTTGTGCAGTACAAGAAACGAATACTGGTAAAATAGGAATTTAGAACCATTTTTCCACTAATTTAGAAGAGAGAAAATAAAACATATTGAATAAAATATAGGCTACTTTGCAATAAATTATAAAAATTAGTATCTTAATTCTTTGTATTAATGTCTAGAAGAATCTTACAGGAGTTGATTGAAACATTGTAAATGATTTTTCTTATAGGTAACAAATCTGAAAACAAAAATCTTGAAATATAAAGGCTTCAGAAATTACAAATCATGTATTCATCTTATTCAAGTTTACACTTAGTACTTATAGATGCTTCATTGAGCTAATAAATTTCATGGATTTATATTATTCTTTACTAATTCTATTATAGTGGTTCTGTGAAGGAGAAAAATATGTCAAAATTCTTTGGCTAGAAAATTTGCTAGTAGTGTCATCTTTGGTGATGAGGTAGGTCTCTATTTTCCATATAATGTTAATGAGGGGCTAGGAAAAAAAGATTGCTTACTTGCATTTAACTAATCTATGTTCGTCTTAGTCTAGTAACTTGAGGTCTCTTATATAATGAGGAAATATAAATATAAATATATGTATTCATTATGCATCTCTTAATATGTACAGTAGCAGTATATCTTAGCTTGAAAGAAGATACATACGTGTCTTTACAAAAGAAAAATTCACAACACAATTCAATTTCCAACAAAAATACATTACAAATGTTAACATGACACTAAAATAATGTAACAGAAAAAAATGTCAAACCTCATGCGCTTGTAATCATACCTTTTCTTGTTAATACTTGTTGATATTTGATTCCAGCTCTTCAATGGTAGCTATAACAGTGTTAAGATTCAAATCATTGTAGTAAGTATACTGTTCAAGAGTTTGATTATAAAGAATAATGTATTTTAATTTCACCAAAATGAACAAGTTTTAATTATAAAAAATCAGTATTTATCCCTTGACTCATCACTCACTATTATATGATTATGGAGAGTAAGGAACATGGGTGGATAAACATGTTAATCAATTTCCACCTTGTTAGAAAGAATAATAGATTTTGCTTTAAGAGAAGGAAGGATTTGTAAAGAGTATTTTTTTCACATACTTCTCATATAGATTCTAGTGAAATAGTTACAATGTAAAAATATAGATGTACATAATATCAAAATTTGAATATGTAATTGTATATCTTAGTGGTTATTGGATGCTACTTGGGTGAATATCCCTCAGAACATAGCAGAATAAATGAAAGATTTGAGAAAGTGGACCTAGCTAATATTTTGGAGGATGTGTTGTACTATCAATGACAATTAACAAATGCATTGTGCACCAAACATACCACCAACGACAGTCGTGCAAGACGACGAAGCAAACAAAAAAAATCTTTGAGCCCTTGTCATTAGTCCTCCCTTGGATTGAAACGTAATAAAAGATGTTATTTATAGGGGGCGTGCACACAACCATAGGGTATGTGGAAATGATATAACGAGAAATTTCTACATCACATTTATGTCAATTGAAGGCATTAGTCGTAACCCCTTATCAACGCCTCTTCGGATCATCCACCAATTGAATGGTTGAAATGTTACAAGTTACTATTCACCCAAAAAGAATAGACCGACAAACTTCTACATCGTATTCATGTCAATTAAAGGCATCAGTTGTAACCCACGCATCAACGTCTCTTCGTTTCATCTATCAATTGAATGGCTGGAATGTAACAATAGTAGTATAATTTACAGTCTGATGCATGCTGCTTTTTTCTCATGGACCAAGTCTTCAAAGTGTTCCTTTCCACGAGGAAAGAAGAGACCTTTTGTAGGAACATCTGATGCTTGAGAGATGTTCTGATCTTGTAAAATAATAAACTTTCCTTCCAAAGAGGTTGATCTAGTGAGATTTTCCCCTCTGGTCTAGACAAGACGGAAATAGTAGAATATGAGAATTTGATCATCATTCGGACAAGGAGGAAAATACCATATAGTCATCGAGTGTTGTACCATCAACATCTCTTGTACTTCATGAAGATTATATGTGTTTAAGAAGAGATCAGGAATACGTAGTTCTAGGGTCAATGGAATGTAAGAGGCCAATGAGGAGAAGGTATCATACATGGAAAGGTCCTTATCATAGAGGAACAGGTGACATGTCTAGACAAGTAAAAGCGAGTACCGTCATTATCATGATCTTTATTTGACTGGAGCGCAAGTTGGTGTCTTTGGGCCGAGGGATTTGGATAATCTTCATCAACCTCCTTCTCAGGGAGAGATGAGATCTCCATCGACTAGCTATCAAGATCTTTGTTCTCTCAAGGTTCTTGTTGCATCTCAGCAATGCGATCGACAAGAAACCTTTGGACTTTGGATAGCATGGAATATTTTCTTGAAGCCATCGGGATTTTGTGTTTGGGAGAAGGATGAGAGCTTGAGAGGTTAGGGTTTGTGATTTTGAGAAGGTAAGGGATCATATTTCTATAATGGGAGTGGGGAGATCTTTGAAGGTATGAAAATCTTAGGTAATAAGAAAATTTGATAGGGTTTATGAAAGGCGGTGGGGTTTAAATAATGTAAATCAAAGACCGGCTTCAACGATCACAAATCTTACGGTAATCTGATCAAAACATATCTTTTATCTAAAATAAATCTCAAGAAGATCTCAAAGGCCACTTACCAAAATAAATCAAATCAGCCATAATAATCTCGAATTAACCCTCAGCACTTCATGTACAGGTTATATTGCCTTGTTTCGCACGAAAAACAAACCCAAGTAACAAATGCACGCAAAGCGTCATAATTACGGCTCAGCTAGCCGTTACACCATCAACGGTACCCTTCCATGAACTAACAACATTGGTTCTATGAGAAAAAGTCCTTGTTCCATCAACCAAAAAATCATATGTCACTGATATATACTAGAATCCTTAAGCTATCACAAAAATTGAATGAGTGCACTTAAGGATGGAAATTTAAATGCACAATACAAGCAAGTAATATAAGACAATAGACAATACAATATCCTAGAATGATATAAAAACAAGAAAGTATTAATTTAGTAAATATAAGAAATAAGACAATATGCAATACAATATCCTAGAGTTATATAACTCATGCAAGCAAGGATAGGCCAATTTTTAATAAATCAAGCAACTATTCGCAAATTTGGGGTTAGAAGGGAAATTTGGCTCATAGGGAAAGTTTGCTTGACCCATAGCTTAGGTTGGTCTTACATCCTGGTCATTTTAGTGGTTTGTAACAAGGGAAAGAAACATCAGACCAAGTGTTTAAGGATCAAGAGAATATATCACTTAATAAGCAAGGATCAGTACTCTCAAAAAGCTCAATGAACAAGTAAATGCAACCAGAATAGCCATCATATCATGTATCATAAATTTTATTCATGGATCATAGCACAAGCATGCAATGAGTTGTTCCTTGTTAGTCAATAATCATATCCAAGCATTTAGGGGACAATAGTAATATACTTGATCAACTGAGCGAGATCATGCCTAGGAGTATCAGAAGGTGCTCATATGGCTTTGTGTTTAAGGCTTTGGTGAAAATATCTGTCACTTGATCCTTACTCATATAATGGTCCATCCTAATTAAACCTTTTTCCATGTAATCTCGTAAAATATGATGATGAATGTCAATATGTTTAGACATGAGTGATGAATAGGATTCTTAGAGATGTTGATTGCATTAGTGTTGTCACATAGGATAGGAATAGAGTTAAAGGACATACCCAAAGTCATGGAACTGTTACCTAAGCCACAATAGCTGGGATATAACACGAAGCATCAACAACGTACTCCGCTTTAGTTGATAAGGTCACATAGTTCTGCATCTTGGATCCCTGTCAAATAAGACATGGACACATTTTATGCAATACCAGAGGTGCTCTTTTCATCCATAAGGAAACCAATGAATTTTGTATATGAGTATCTGACGAGGGGTAAAGTCTTTGTGCCCATGTCAAAGTAAATACTCAACTAAACTACCACTAGTATAATGGGTAAGTCGAGGTCGAACCCAAGGGAGTAAGAGTTTTTGTTTGATGTCTTGTGTGATTATCAAATAAACACAAAGGAGGGAGTAGTTGGTAATAGGAAAACACAAACAACTCAAATAAAGAAGAAGGTATAGAGATTAAACGGTTCACCTATCCATTCTAAGCAATTGGCATGGTCAGTGGATCATAGATTCCTAAAAACAATTATTCTAATAATATTTGATTGTATTGTCCTACTCTTTATTCATAAATAGTAACTAGCCCAAAGAGTGCTAGAAACCCTAATTATGCTACAACCAAGGAAATCCCAAGATTTAATAACACAATAGCATAAAGTTCAAAGATATGTAGGTTCATGATATACCGTTGACAAATAGTCAATACTTGACATGAATTCAAGATCTCTACCCTATAAGCTCTAGCAAATAGTTCATGCAAATAGAGTTTGCTACCGAAAGAAAAGACTTTTCAAATAAAATTGTCTAAACCTAGAAATATGAACAATATCAATCAACCTAGTTGGCCACCTAGATGAAATCAATATCAATCAATGATAAATTCAAGCACAAGAGATCAAGAAACAATTCCACAATCAAAGTAGAAGAAAGGGATTAAGAATCTTACCACAAAGACCAAAACCAAAGCTTAGAACTTCAAAGTGAACTCAAAAAGATCTTTAGTTCTTCATAATTTGAGAGAAAGAAAAATACATAAGTGAGTGTTTTCTAAAATGAGATATGAGATCATGGTAAAAAAATCCTAAGAATTCCTTATATACCTCTCCCAAAAGGTAGTTTCGAAACCCCCCATTCAACCACACTAGAGTCTAGGAGTTACAAAACAAGTGGTCAAACATCAAGAATTTACTCTGGGAGGCGCGAGCGCGGTTGCCTGACCGCGGCCGCGGTTTGGCCTTCAGCTGACCGCGCCAGCGGTTTGGTCTCTGTAAGAGCTCTTCAATTTACATGCTTTCGGCTCACTTTTTGGCGTCTTCGGCCCTGACGCCTCGTATGATTCCTTTTGATGCTTAAGTGAGTCGAAATGCCTCTTTTTCCCTAAAATACTCCTTTGCCGCCATCGGGATTGTGCCCATTAAATTCCCCCACACTTAGACCTTGCTCGTCCTCGAGTAAGCATGAAGGCCGGGCGAGCATGGGGTAACTTGAAATCAACGACCAAACGTCCAAAGCACACTCTCAAGTACCTGATTTCAACAAAAACAAACAAGGACTACGACCCTAACAAGATACTATCCAATAAAACAAAACAAACATGACCTAATCTAGGTAAAATGCATGTCGTGAACACCGCCGTCTTTCATCATTATGGATCCCAAGGAAGCACATCATAGTGGATCGTAAGAATATGCAATGGTTGTCTCAATCCAAATGATATATGAATGATAACCATGTTAAATTAAACTAGAGAAATCTTTCCTTCATAGTATGCATCGTTCAATGACAAGAAGACAAATGTTCCTTAACTCGAATAAGAAGCATGCCATACAAATTCATGTTCTACCCTTAAGTGTCACTCTAAAAACAGGCAATCGCATCCAAGACTAAACCATAAGGCGAGGTGCGAAACATATCAAGAGACGTTCATAAATCATAAAATTTACTTTTTTTTGGGCCCATCCATTTTTCGAACCGGGCCAACACTTTAAGACTTTTTCACGTAGCCATCAAAGGATCCAAAACGTCAGTGTTGTTTCAACCTTCGATATTGCGTGCTCATCATGCAAACGTTAGAAGTTTATTATTTAAGCACTAAACACCTCTTTTTGTGTTCTTTGCATGCTTTTATTTATTTTATTTTTTTCTTTTCAACAATGCGACAAATTTACATCTCAATCAAGTGTTATGCAAAATGACCTCAACGCTTTAGGTTTCGAAATAGATATAGAAGCAAGTTCTCAAGAAAACAATCAAGGAAGAACACTCCTAAGCAAGGACATAACTAAGTAAAGAGAATTGGTCCACAAGTAATCCGATCAAAGTCTACATGCTCAAGTAAGTGTCTAAAGCTTAATAAACCATTATCATCATCATAACGCATTTGCAAAATCGAAGAAACAAAGCATAGTCGAAGGATCCAAAGTACATGCACTATTATAAGAACCCACAACAACTCAATTAGGGGATGCAACAACCGACAGACAAAACCAAAACAAAACACACCAAAACAAGCTAAAAACACCAAAAATAACAAAACACACCAAAAATAACAAACTAGCTAGAAACAACAAAGAACAATCAACCAAAAACAACCTACATGCATACCTACAAATACTAATCCCCTCCCCCACACTTGAATAGAGCAGTGTCCTCAATGCAGCAAAAGAGGGATAACAATAATAGTAGGGAAGGAAAGATAACAAATGTACCTCACTGGTCCGAAGGAGGTGACGAGTAATGGTAGTATAAATGCTCCCACTGACCCGTATAGTAGTTGAACCGGGTCTCCACATACTGCCTCAACCCCGCCTGCTCCTCATGAATGTCCTGGAGCCTCCCATCAAACCCGGCAACCCTCGACTCAACACATTGGCGGAAATCAGCCTGATCCGCCTGGATCCCCGCCACGCTCTCACCCAACTCATCGACATGGAGCTCGATCTGCCCCATATGATCCGTAATGTGCCCTAACTCGGAGAAAAGCCGGTCCAACTGCTCCGTACCCTGCTGAGCACTAGACGGACCAACAGCCGCCTGATGGGTAACTAGAGCCCGTGGAGCATGCGGAGCTCCTTGTCGTGCCGTCTCGGCCCGCCGGAGCTTGCGCTGGCAAGCGGAGCACAAGACCTGAATGCCCGTGGTATTGTCTGGCTGGAGTAGAAATGTGGGGGAAGGACCGTAGACGAGGGCCCCGGGGAGACGAATGTACAAGTCGTCGGTCTTCCCTAAAGGCCACAAGAACTCGTAGCTATGACGGCGCCTGAATATCATGTGGTTTCTGAGCAGCCACGTCTCATCATACACAATGCCCCCTCAGATAGGCGGATCGGGGCTATCAGCACGCTCGAGGTGGTCAATATCCACCTGACTCTCAACCAAGAGGGTAATCATTCCCCCATGGTAATCTTCCCCGTCGAACGATGGCGAGCTTGTGCACACCGTTGAACGAATAAGCCCGCCCAATTGGGGACCAACCCACACTCCGGTGACAACGCCCACAAATATTGAAGGTCCGTGATCGACACCTTGTTGATCTCACCCTGACCGCAAAAACACATTGCCAGGACCTTGTGGGTGAGGCAGATGGCGGGATTGCTGATATGATAATTGTATGTATCCCCATCCTCCCTAAAGGTCATCCCGGTGATCGTGTTCCACCAAAGGATGGGACGGTCCACCACCATCTCGGGCCCTCAAGCCAGAGAAGGCTCCACGGATATCTCGAAAGCCTCGCGGATCTCTTCCGCCGACATCTTAAAGAAGATCCCCTAATACGTGAATGAGATGCTCTCAAGTATACCAATCTCCGAGCTCCAAAAGGTCATAGAGGACAAAAACTCGCAAGTCATGGACTCGTAGCTCTTGGCCTTAAGGTGAATGAACCCTCCGAGGCCACCATGGGTGAGAAGCGACTCCATGAACTGGTGAAGTTGGAGGCACTCTAGCGTCCAATGATAGAAGAACTTAGTGGACATGACTTCCTTTCCACACACTATCTTTGTGTATTCGGTCACGCGGTCGAAAGTCCTTGAACGCTTAGGAGCTCGGATTGAATTGGCCATCACGATTATCCAACCACAACCAACCAACCAACCAACAATCCAACACACCGAACAAATTTAACCCCATAATCAAGCAACCAAGCAAATACAACTCCAACAACGCTTCAACCAAGTCTAGACAACCTAGGTGGACACCACCAATGGAAAGGCGAGTTTAAACTGAAGAGATGTACCTCAATACCGTAGAAGACACGTTCTCTGCAGACTGGAAACTGCGGGCACGGTTGGCGGATCACGGTCGCGGTTTGGGTGCGAACGTACGAGAACCCAAAATCTTCAGCAAAGTTGGAGGGTTAAGCCTCCAAGACACGATTCCGACTGATACTAGGATAATTAGAGGTGATTGAAGTGGATTTGGAGGAAGAAATGAGGATTTGAATTTCTAGGGTTTGAAGAATCTTTTTGAAGGTTTGTGGGTGATTTGGGGAAGAAAGTGAGTAGAGAAGGTGGATCTATGGGGAAATGGAGTGGTAGAATGAGAGGAAATGAGAGATTTGAGTGATTTTTGTGGATTTGGGAGTGAGAGAGGTGATTGTTCTTGAGAGTGTTTGAGAGGAAAAATGTGAGAGGTGGAGGAAATTTAGGTCTTCTGAAGCGCAAACCGCGACCGCGGTCAACAGACCGCGCCCGCGGAAATCTCTCTGTATGATTCCCAGAAAATCCATGAACCATGACCGCGGTCACCAGACCGCGACCGCGGTTGAGTTTATGTAAGCTCAATTTCTCGCCTTTCTTCAACCACAACACAAGTTCCCACTATACTCGCTTCTTTTTTTTATATGACTACAAAATCGGGTTGCCTCCCGACCAACTCCTTAGTTAACATCGTGGCTTGACGTGGTCCAGAAAATCAGTCATTGGACTCGGGCTCCTCGAGAGCCAACTCTTCAACCACCTCCTTGGAGAAACCTTCATGGTAAGGTTTTAACCTTTGACCATTGATTTTGAAAACGTTGTGCTTGGCCGTGTCGTAAAGTTCTACCTCTCCATGAGGAAAAACACATGCCACCACGTAAGGTCCACTCCATCTAGATCGTAACTTTCCCGGGAAAAGTTGAAGATGAGAATTGTAAAGAAGGACCTTTTCTCCAGCCTTGAAGTCCTTCCTCAAAACGTTCTTGTCATGTCATGCCTTCGTCTTCTCCTTGTAAATGATGGCATTCTCATACGCTTCTCTTTGAATTTCTTCTAGATCATGGATTTGGAGCTTCCAAAACTCTCCTACATCATTCATCTCCATATTGCACTTCCGGACCTCCCACCAAGCCTTGTGCTCTAGCTCGACGGGAAGATGACACCCTTTCCCAAAAACCAACCGATAGGGTGACATGCCAATGGGTGTCTTGTAAGCGGTGCGGTATGACCATAAAGCATCATCAAGACGAAGACTCCAATCTTTTCTATTAGGGTCCACCGTCTTCTCTAGAACTCCCTTAATTTGCCTGTTTGACTCCTCGGCTTGCCCATTGCTCTGCGGATGATAAGCAGTAGAAACTCTATGGGTAACGCCATATTCCTTAAGAAGAGAACTCACCATCCTATTCACGAAATAAGTTCCCCTATTGCTCACAAGAGCCTTAGGGATCCCAAACCGAGAAAATATGTTCTCCTTCAAGAAACTTGACACCACTTTCGAGTCGTCAGTCCTGGTGGCCCTTGCTTCCACCCACTTGGAAACATAGTCCATCGCAAGCAATATATATATGTTCCGATAAGAGTTAGGAAAAGGTCCCATGAAATCGATCGAAACATCAAAAATCTCACAAAAGATTAAAGGTGTTTGTGGCATTTCATTCCTTTGGGAGATTTTCCGGACTCTTTGACACCGGTCACAAACTTTTCAAAATGCGTAAGCGTCTTGAAAGATGTGCGGACAATAGAATCCGGTGTCCAAGACCTTTCAAGCCGTCTTGTTTGGTCCAGAGTGACCCCCACATGCATAAGAATGACAAAAGGTGAGAACCAGTTGTACCTCATTATTCGGGAGACATTATCAAATCACTTTATCAACACAATGCTTCCAAAGGTATGGGTCATTCCACACATAATACTTGGCCTCACTCTTGATCTTGTCTTTATGCGCTTTGGTGATGTTGGGAGGGAACTCCTCTCTCACCAAGTAGTTGACCAAGTGAGCATACCATGGCATGAGAGTGCGGAGGGAGAGTAGCTCAGCATCAGAACCACGACCGCGGTCGCCATACCGCGGTCGCGGATAAGTCTCTGCGGTGGGAAGCTGGAAGAGCCCGGATGAACCGCGACCACGGTCACCAGACCGCGATCGCGGATAAGATTCTGCAGAAAGGGCATAGAGGGACTCATCCGGAAAATCGCCGAGTGGTCTTGACATTGGCTCTTCTTGATCATGGACGATCCGACTAAGATGATCGGCCACCGAGTTCTCCATCCCCTTCTTGTCTTGTATCTCCACATCGAACTCACTCAAAAGAAAAATCCACCGAATAGTCTTGGTTTGGATTCTTTCTTCATCATGAGATAACGAAGTGCCGCATGGTCGGTGTGGATTATCACCTTCGTGTCCAATAAGTATTGTCAAAATTTATCAAGGGAAAACACCACGGCTAGGAGTTCCTTCTCGGTAGTAGAGTAATTCTGTTGAGCAACATTCAATATCATTGAGGCGTAATTGATCACATGCATAGCTCGCCCAATTTTCTGACCAAGTACAGCCCCCACCGCATAATCACTAGCGTCGCACGTGATCTCAAAAGGGAGAGACCAATCAGGCGCTTTGATGATAGGCACATGGTGAGGTGAGCTTTAAGAGTGTCGAAAGCTCTCTTGCACTCGTTGGTAAGCTCGAACGTCACCTCCTTCTTCAACAACTCGCACAAGGGGGAGGAAATCTTGTAAAAGTCCTTGATAAACCTACGGTAAAAACTTGCATGGCCTAAGAAGGAACGCACTTCACGCACATTAGTAGGATTAGGCAAGGACAGAATTACATCAATGTTTTCCTTATCGACCTCGATACCCTTGGACAACACTATATGACCCAACACAATACCATGATCAACCATAAAATGACACTTTTCCGAGTTCAAGACCAAATTGGTCTCAACACATCTTTCAAGCACAAGTGTCAAATGGCGATGGCAAGAGTCAAAACTGTCCTCATGTACCAAAAAATCATCCATGAATACCTCAATAAAGTGCTCAATATATTCAGAAAAGATACTTATCATACATCGTTGAAAAGTAGCCCGAGTATCCATCTAGAAAACAGTAGTAGGACCATCCAGCAAGCCTCTCGAGCATTTGATCAATGAAGGGTAAGGGGAAGTGGTCCTTTCGAGTTACCGCATTCAGCTTGCGGTAATTGATGCAAACACTCCACCCCTTTTGTGCTTGTTGAGGAACTATCTCTCGTTTGTCATTTTCCACAACGGTGATCCCTCCTTTATTTGCGACAACTTGTGTAGGTCTAACCCACTTGCTATCCGATATGGGGAAGATCATATCCGCTTGTAGGAGCTTCAACACCTCCTTCTTTACTACCTCGATCATAGTTGAATTAAGTCGCCGCTGAGGTTGCCTACTAGGCTTGGCTCCGTCTTCTAGGAGAATCCGGTGCATACAAGTAGAAGGTCTTATTCCCTTGATATCGGCTATAGTCCATCCTTGAGCCGTCACATTCTGCTTAAGGACCTTCACCAATTTCTCCTCTGGGACTCTCGTAAGAGTGCTAGAGATGATGACCGGTAGAGTGTCATTCACACCTAGGAAAGCATACTTCAAATGCTCTGGGAGTTGTTGTAGCTCAATCACCGATGCCTGCACTACAGAAGGAAGAGGTATTTCGGCCTCGGGAATTAGTAACATGGGCCCACCGGCCAAAAATGGCTCTTTCGAGTCCAATTGAGCTAGAACTTCACTCATGTTGGTAGACATAGTGAGGTCTAGCTTCGATGAATCGACCAAGCTATTCTCTAAAGCGGATTGTAGCTCATCCAAACCATATACATCAAAAGTATCTTTCACAATTGGATCAATCACATCAATAGAGAACAAAGAGTTATCATCACAAGGGTGTTTCATAGCATCATAAATGTTATAACTCACAACATCCCCATCAAACTCAAAAGTGAGTGAACCACTTGTTAAGTCAATTTTAGTATTGACCGTTCTCATAAAAGGCCTCCCAAGTAGGATAAGTGAATCCTTGCCCTCATGTGCCATGTCTAGGACAAAGAAATCTGCGGGAAAGATGAGATTACCAACCATAACCAATACATCTTCAACTATCCCTTTCGGGTAAACTGAGGATCTATCGGCCAATTGAATCACAATCCCCATTTCATTCACAGGTCCTAGTACAAGCAACTTATACAAAGAATAAGGCAAAACATTAATAGAAGCACCTAGATCTAACATGGTACTATCTATTTTAGTCTCACCAATGGTACAAAGAATGCTTACCATACCCGGGTCACTACACTTCTTGGCCACCTTTTGTTGGAACACCGTGGAGATACCTTTTCTCACTTGCACCTTTTGCTTCCCTTTACGCTTCTGCCTTTGCTTGATCTTGCATAGTTCTTTGAAGAACTTAGCGTATCGGGGTACGCTTTTGATGAGCTTGAGCAAGGGAATATGACTTCGCACTTGGAAGATCTCCTTGTCATCAACTGACCTTCGAGTGTCTTTTAGGGCCTCCGGAAAAGGCGTGGGAGGCTTTTCGGCATAGAGAGGAGGAAAATCGGGTCTCACATAGTTATCTTGTCGAATGCGTAATTCCCCTTGATCTTCACAGTATTCCTCCTCAATATTCATCTATGAATCAACTCCAGACTCAGTAGATAATCCGTGACCGCCGTCGGCTGACCGCGACCGCTGTTGGTCATGACTCTCTGAACTTCCTGCAGAGAGTGAAGCGCGACCACGGTTTTGTTTCTGCAGGCGCCTCCTCTTCTTCTCCCTCTTCATCTTGGGGAGCATCTCCACACACCTTACCACTTCGAAAATGGATAGTACTCACATTCTCCCTCGGATTCACCACCGTTTGAGAAGGAAAATTCTTGGAATGTTGTTGATTTTGTTGAGAAATCGCGTCAGCAAGTTGGCCAAGTTGCTTCTCAATGCTCTTTATGATAGACTCCGTCTTTTGAACATGAGTGGTGAAGTGAGCGGTCAAGGAATTCAGCATATCCTCGGTAGATGGCTTAGGAGGTCCGTAGCCCGTCGGTTTGTTGGGCTGGTATGGAGCCCGGTATTGGTGGCTCGGTTGAGCCTGTGGTCGGAATTGATTACCCGGATGAGAAGGGTTGTATTGACCCCCGGATGAATCACCATATCGGAACCCCGCATGATCATTCCACCTCTGGTTGTAATTGTTAGCTTGGTTATTGAACAGAGGTCTAGGAGGTCCGTATCCCCCCACGGCATTGACATCAGCAGTAGTAGTAGTGTCCTGAAGTTGTGGACACATATCCGTGGGGTGAGATTCATTAGTGAAAATCCCACAAGCCTGCACCGGCGGGTCTTTACACATGGTCAAAGCCATAGTCTTGATCATACTGTTGATCTCAGCCAAATCATTGCTTGCATCAGGATCACTGGAGCTCGCAGCATGAACTCCCTTTCTTGTGTACGTCCTACCAAAGCTTCTTGTACCTTCAGCGATGTCCTGGATCCGGCTCATGGCTATGGCAGGCGTCAAGTTCAAGACATTACCATTGCAGGCATCATCTATAATTCTCCTCTCTTGATCTAGTAGCCCATGTTAGAGGTGGATTACTAGTTCCTTCTCATCAAACCCGTGGAACGGGCAGCTTGCGCATAACCTCATGAAACGCTCACAATAATCTTAGAGAGTCTCCTCATCCGCTTGCTCAACATTTGCAATGGATCTCTTCAAAGCGGTTGACTTCCTAGCGGGGAAGTACTTGTCGAGGAAGGCCTTGTATAGCTTAGGCCAAGTGTCAATGGATCCCGCCGGAAGATGGTAATACCAATTTCTCGTGGTGTCCTTCAAAGTGAACCCAAAGGCCCTCATCTTGAATTTATCCTCCGTGACATTGTCCGGCTTGCTACACATGCATATGTCATGGAATTCACCCAAATGCATGATAGGATCTTCACCGGCTAATCCATGGAACTTTGGGAGGAGGTTGATGACACCGGACTTCAGCTCAAAGTACACACCGGTGTCCAATGGTGGCACGACGACCACCAAGGGCTGTTGAGCGATATTAGGAGTCGTAAGCTTTTGTAGTGTAAAAACAGCCATGTCCTCCACTACAAGGTTTTGCAAGGCGTGCCTCAAGTTTTGCAAATGCGTCCGCTTGATCTCTGGATCAAAATCAATGAGAGGTGAATTAGTGGAACGGGCGTGGACCATCAATGAGGTCCACAATAAAGGTAATCACACAAAAACAATACAATGAAAATGTTGCTCCCCGGTAACAGCGCCAAATTTGACGGGGGCGAAAGCCGTTGTGCCCCTATCAAAGTAAATACTCAACTAGACTATCACTAGTATAGTTGGTAAGTCGAGGTCGAACCCAAGGGAGAAAGAGTTTTTGTTTGAAGTCTTGTGTGATTATCAAGTAACACAAGGGGGGGAGGGATAGTTGGTAATAGGAAAACATAAACAACTCAAATAATGAAGAAGATATAGAGATTAAAACGGGTTACCTATCCATTCTAAGCAATTGGCATGGTCAGTGGATCATAGATTCCTAAAAACAATTATTCTAATAATATTTGATGGGATGTCCTACTCTTTGTTCATAAATAGTAACTAGTCCAAATAGTCCTAGAAACCCTAATCATGCTACAACCAAGGAAATCCCAAGATTTAATAACACAATTGCATAAAGTTCAAAGATATGTAGGTTCATGCAATACCATTGACAAATAGTCGATACTTGACATGAATTCAAGATCTCTACCCTATAAGAACTAGCAAATAGTTCATGCAAATAGAGTTTGCTACTGAAAGAAAAGACTTTTCAAATAAAATTGTCTAAACCTAGCAATATGAACAATATCAATCAACCTAGTTGGCCACCTATATGAAATCAATATCAATCAATGATAAATTCAAGCACAAGAGATCAAGAAACAATTCCACAATCAAATTAGAACAAAAAGATTAAGAATCTTACCACAAAGACCAAAACCAAAGCTTATAACTTCAAAGTGATCTCAAAAAGATCTTTAGTTCTTCATAATTTGAGAGAAAGCAAAATACAATAAGAGAGTGTTTTCTAAAATGAGATATGAGATAATGGTAAAAAACCCTAAGAATTCCTTATAAACCTCTCCCAAAAAGGTAGTTTCAAAACTCCCATTCAACCACACTAAAGTCTAGGAGTTACAAAATAAGTGGTCAAACATCAAGAATTTACTCCGGGAGGCGCGGGCGCGGTTGCCAAACCGCGGCTGCGGTTTGGCCTAAGGAAGTCTTGACATGGAAGCTGGGAACCGAGACTGCGGTCGACTGATCGCGCCTGCGGTTTGGTCTCTGCAGTAGCTCTTCAATTTACATGCTTTCGGATCACTTTGGCTTCTTCGGTCCCGACGCCTCGTATGCTTCCTTTTGATGCTTAAGTGAGTCAAAATACCTCATTTGTTGCCTAAAATACTCCTTTGGCGCCATCGGGATTGCGCCCATCAGTATCCCACCAAATCAAAGTTGTTGGTCCTTGGATACCAAAGACACAGATGGACCATTCTCTTTATATAGTGAAGAATTTTCTTCACCGCTGTAAGGTGTGAATCTTTAGGGTTTGACTAGTTACTGGGACATAGACACATATCGTATAAATATCTGGCCTACTAGCAATAAGATAGAGTAAAGAACCTATCATGCCTCTATAGAGAGTGGCATCAACTGATGTTCCATCAACGTCTACATCAATCCTAGTGTTAGAAGAGATGGGAGTTGTATAACTTCTAGACGTTTCAAGGCCAAACTTCTTGAGAAGTTCCTTGATATATTTTACTTGTGAATCATTGTGCCTTGGGGAGTTTGGACAACTTGAAGTCCATAAAGAAGGACAACTCCCAATCATACTCATGTCGGATACACTATTCATTAAGTTTTGGAAGTTTTCTACAATAGCAAGGTTAGTTGAACCAAATGTGATATCATCAGCATATACCTGGATAATGAATAAGTCATCATTTTGATCTAAGAGGAACAATGTCTTGTCAATGGCACCTCTCCTGTAATGGTTAGCTAATAGGAATTTTGAAAGCTTTTCATACCATTTCCTAGGGGCTTGGTTAAGTCTATAAAGTGCTTTGTAGAGAAAGTATACACGATCCTTGTGCACCGGGTCTTCAAAGTCGGGAGGTTGATTCATATAGCCTTCTTCACCCAAGTCACCATTTAGGGATGCCGATTTTACATCCATTTCGTAGACGATGAAGTTCTTGTGGACAACATAGGCTATGAAGACGAATGGATTTAATTTTTTAACTAGAGTGTAGTCTCATTATAGTATATCCATTCCTATTTCTTATAGCCTTATGTCACCGACCTAGCCTTGTTCCTTGTTACTTCTCCACTTTCATCTAGTTTGTTCCTGAAAAAACCAACATGTATCAATCACATGTATATTCTTAGGAAAAGGGAATAGTTTCCATACATTGTTCATTTCAAACTGGTGCAACTCTTCTTGTATAGCCAGAATCCATTCAGGCTCAGTGAGACCTTTTTTGATGGACTTGGGTTCAAAAAGAGAGATGAACGCATCTGAAGAGTAGAAGGTAACAAAATGAGATCTCATACTTCTTTCTCGAATAGAAGTTATCTGCCAGATAGAGTGGTCCTTATCAATCATAGAATTGGTAGAAAATAATTGGGATGCATGTTGTGAGACTAAGTTTGTTATGTCATGAGGGACAACTTCGTATGGTGATCTATCCTCAACTACGCATTGAACTTCCGTTTGTAGCTCATCATCACCTGTGTCAAGGGGAGGAACAATTATCATGGATATTGTTGCTCAGTTGACTCTAGAATGAGGAAGAGAGCAAAGTGTTCCTCGACATCATTCTTAATGGGTGATCTTCTTTGATAATGTGAAGGACCATCATCATCTTCTTCCCTTTTCATATGAGGAAACTCAGTACCAACTGAGTTCAGTGAGTCAATATCACTCAAATTACCAAGAGTACCCTCATCAAATTTCACATGAATGCTTTCTTCAATCTTTCACATTCTCTTATTCCATACTCGATATGCCACACTCTTAGAGGTTCCTCTACACGCAAGTGGCTATCAAGTTGTACAAGAGACAACTCCTCTTTGTTGTGTTTCAATATGTGTTTGAAATCTTTCCATGATGGTGGTAGTTTGTCAATAATGCTTGACACCGAGATGGTCTCATCCATCTTCATGTTATCTTGGTCAAATCATCCTAGGATGCGAAGGACTTCATGATATTGTTCTGTGACTGACCTTGACTCGCACATCTTGTAATTGTTAAAATTACTAACAAGTAACTTCTTACTAGAATCATCCTCTGCTATGTACTTTGATTCCAAAGCATCTTACAACTCCTTTGAGAATTCAACATTCTAATATGTCTCAAAGTGTGAGTCAGACATACCGTTTAAAATATGCCATGAAATATATAGTCATCGTTTTCCCATTTGTTATGCTTCCTCGTTTGGTCCAAAGTCTCGTTCTTCGGATCCTCTGGCACCGGGGGCATTGGCATGATAAGCACGTACTCCACCTTGAGATTTGTGAGAAGGAAATGCATCTTTTTTCCATCTTATAAAGTCAACTCCCTCGAACTTCTCCAATTTTCCAAACTTTAATGTCATCTCATGAACCGATGTTGTGGCCATGATAACTAAATACTCTTTAAGAATGTTGTAAAAAACGACTGGGAAATAAATCGTGTAGTGATCTTGGATAATGACTGAATAGCATGAGAATAATTTCCTTAAAGAGTATTTCAACCCTTATTTATGCCTAGGGTTACACGAAATTCCTTTGAGGATAAGACAACCAAAGTTCCCTCTTGTTATAGACTAAGAGACAAGAGATACAAATAGAGTTTTCTGTTTTACTTGAAGTGTTAATACCAAAGACCGGCTTTCAATCACCTAGATGAGCGATTTTCATGTCTCTTCCAAATCCTACAGGAGTCCCTTTATATAGGTCTCAATTGGGGTGGTTAAAATTGGTTATAACCATAAAATGGGAAAAAAACTTTCAAAGACTATTATGTAATGTAACTGTAGTGTAAACTTCCCTTTAGGAGAAGTTATGGTAGTTTTAATTTGAAATCAGCAACCTCCAGGATATATTCTATTTCTCATATTACTTATTGTTAGGTCAAGCTAGTATTGCTTTACCTCAGTTTCTCTAGTTTTAATGATAACAAACACTTGCTTTTAACATCTACATTGGGTTTCCTCAGTATAGGTACTTGGGAAGCGTATGGAGTGGAGCAGAGCACGGAAAGCAAGTCGCGATGATCTGGAGCAAGTCGCTATGCATGAATCAGAGGTCGCGACTATATACAGAAGGTCGCTTTAATGACAGAGAAGGTCGCGACAATCACAGACAAGTATTTGTCTAATATAAGATGTTGAAAAGTCTAAGCTGTAAAGACTTATCAACGACGAACACTAGTGCCAAGCATAGAAGATAGTCGCTTAAGCCATTGGAAGGTCGCTGCAGACGTTATACCATCAAAGCGACCTCAAGACTATAAAACGAATAGCGCATTGCCTTCGGCACTTAGAAGATCGGAAGATACTAGAGCGTGTCTCTCACGTTTTAGTAGATTCGCTTAGATACGGAATGATATGAGTATCTAGCACAAACATTATCTTTTAGCATAAGTTTTATTTTCTTCTTTATTATATATCTTCTATAACTAGAAGATTTAGTTGTTTCAATTCAGTTTAGATATTCGATTTAGGATTAGATTCGATAGACCAGATGCTAGATGGTCTATATATATCTTAGAGATAGCATTTCGTCATGGGGACGAAGAGAGGTGAGCAGAGACGAAATTAGAGAGGAATTTAGTCGAAATCAGGCGTTGTAAACAAGTGAGAGAGAATAGTATAGTTGCTTTAGAGATCTAGCTTACTTAGAAATTTTATTGTGTATGAAACTAGACTGTAACTAGGATTGATAAGCAATATACGAGTTTGTTTGCAGAACATTGTGTCTTCAAGTTTATTTCCGCACATTAAAGATCTTTACGATCAACAAAGTTAACTTAAGACCACAAGGTCGCTGCCGTTGCGACCTAAGTAAAAGATCAACGATCCTATAATTGGTATCAGAGCAGGAACCGTTCTGTAATCAACCATGTCTTCCTCGACTCCAACTCACGGATAAACTCTCAACAAGCCACCTCTACTAAAGGAAGGTGAACTCGACTGGTGGATCAAAATGCACAAGACTTGGATCAAGCAGATGGACGCACAATGCTGGAACGTCATCGAATTAGGAGATGAAGAAATCCCTGAAGATATCACCAGAAGCGCGATGGACGCTGCCTACTACAGGAAGATCGAAGTTAATGCCAAAGCTCGCCAGATGATCTTCGTCGGCCTACAACGCCATGATGTTGACAAGGTAAAAAGTCTCCCTACTGCCAAGGAAATCTGGGAAACGATCATAGTCATTCACAGAGGAAGTGAAGACATGAAACACAACAGGAAATTCGTGTTATAACGCGAGTTTCATGCTTTCAGACAACTTGAGAATGAAAGCGTCCTTGATTGCCAGTCGCGATTCTTCGTGCTCACAGATAAGCTAACCGCTGCTGGCCACATCATCCCAGAGTATGAGAAGACACTCGCTGTCATACACGCTATGAGCGACAAATTTGAAATGGCTAGGAGTATAGCCTTAATGTCTGAAGAAACCAAAGCTCTTCCAGTAGCCAAAATCTTTGGGAAGTTCTATGATCAAGAACAAGGCGACAAGCTGAGATCTTTGTCAAGAGGAAGCGACACAAAACAAGTCGCTTTGAAGCTGTCAAAAGTTCTAGACAGGATGGAGAACCAAGACGAAGAAGAAGATGATGATAAAGACGTAGTCTTAATGACCAAGATGGTCAAGCGATTCTTAAAAAACAAGAAAAGAACCTTACCCTCCTCATCTGACCCCCAATGCGACCTCAGCAGCTACACCTGCTACAATTGCCAGCAAAAGGGGCATCTAGCAAGAGACTGCACCGAGCCAAAGGTTGAGCAATCTGAAAAGAAGGCACTCATGACCACCTCTGCATGGGGAGATGATGATGATGATGCAGACTTACATGAAGGGTTCACATGCTTGTGTCTAATGGCTGGAGAACAAAATTCTGAAGAATCCGAGGTTGGAAGCACTAAGGAACGATGGTATTTAGACAGTGGCTGCTCTTGTC
Organism: Phyllobates terribilis; assembly: GCF_046119375.1. Lineage (NCBI taxonomy): Eukaryota > Metazoa > Chordata > Amphibia > Anura > Dendrobatidae > Phyllobates > Phyllobates terribilis. Next base: position 48,380 of record NW_027366421.1, on the reverse strand, counting down.
ACATGACAGGCTTCAAAGAAAATCTTAGCAACTTCCAAGCAATAGAAGGAGGCGACGTCTCCATTGGAAACAAGAAAAAAGGCGGAATAGTTGGACAAGGAAGAATCCAGCTAAATTCAAAAATTGAGGTACAAACTGTTAATCTAGTTGAATGCTTAAAGTTCAATCTACTTTCCATAGCTCAATTGTGTGATGAAGGCCCTAACAAGGTTATATTCACTACAAATGGATGTTATGTAAAGAACACCAATAAAGAAGTCATACTTAAGGGTAGAAGAGTCAATAGCACATACCTATTTGATAGAACATATCTACCTGAAAGGCCTCTATATCTTGCATCTATAGAAGAGAACTCTTATTTGTGGCATCAACGCTTAGGACATGCTAGTCTCCATCTTTTGCATAAGCTTTCCACACAAGACTTAGTTAGAGGATTACCTACTATCAGACCTGAGAACATGACGAGTTGTGCTGAATGTATGCAAGGTAAACAAGTTCGAAGCTCTTTCAAAGCTAAGAATGAAGTTACCTCTAAAAGGCCGCTCGAGTTACTCCACATGGATCTTGCTGGACCCATGCGCGTCCAAAGTCCAGGAGGAGCTCGTTACATGTTTGCTATAGTAGATGATTACTCTAGGTTTACATGGGTTTTATTTCTTAGATCAAAACATGAAGTCTTTAATCGCTTCTCTGAGCTAGTACCTTTACTTGAGAACTCGCTTGAGCGATTCGTTCGGATCATGGTATAGAATTCGAAAATGGGGATATGCTAACATTTTGCAGGGACAAAGGAATAGATCACAATTTCTCAGCTCCAAGAACTCCTCAACAAAATGGGGTCGTAGAAAGGAAGAACAGAACGCTTGAAGATATGGCAAGAACTATGCTTATTTCAAGTGGTATTGCTCCTAGCTACTGGGCTGAGGCAATTAACACAGCATGTTACATAATCAATAGCGCCTTATTAAGACCCATCCTCAATAAGACCCCCTACGAGATACTCAGAGGCCGCCCTCCTAGTATCGCTCATCTAAGGGTCTTTGGATGCAAATGTTTTGTTCACAATAATGGCAAGGATAATCTTGGCAAATTTGACGCCAGAAGTGATGAAGCAATATTCATGGGCTACAGCGGTTCAAGCAAAGCATACAAGGTGCTCAACAAGAGGACAAAAAGGATGGAGGAAAGTATTCACGTGGTCTTTAATGAAAAGTCTACTCGCTCAACAACGCCTTTATCCAGGATCCCTTTCCTAAGATATCCTCCACAATTGTTCCTGAAGTCGTTGTACCTTCGACGTTTAATCCTCACGCTCCCTCCTTTATTCCCTCAAGCGACCACAAAGATGATGATAGTGATGATGATAATGACTCTCCACCAAAGCGACACGTTTCAATTATACCTCCTGTCGCTCCTCAACAAGAAAGCTCAGATGGCGAGACATCATCCATCACCAGCGAGTCACCCTTTATTGAAAATCTCCCAGAACTTGAAGAAATGGGTGACTTACAAGAGCCATCTGCATATGACTCATCCAACAACGATAGCTCTACAAGAAGTCCGCGCGCTACCTCACCTACTGGCTCGCCAGTGCATCCCATGGTATCGCTTGACTCCCTAGAAACCTCAGCGATTCCAGAAACCACTATAGCGACTACCTCCACGTCGCTACCTAATATGGATGCACATCCTCTTTAGAAAATGATTACTCCACTTCATTCTGGGGTAAAGACTAGAGCCGCTTCATCAACTTACAATGCTCTAAGCGCGTTCGTCTCCATGATTGAACCAAAGAACATCAAGAAAGCCATACATGATCCAGACTGGATAGTTGCCATGCAAGAAGAACTTGAAGAATTCAAAAGGAATAAGGTCTGGAAGCTCGTGCCTAAACCCTCAAATAGAACCATCATCGGGACTCGATGGGTGTTTAGGAACAAACTGGATGACTCAGGTAACGTTGTGCGCAACAAAGCGCGACTTGTAGCTCAAGGTTACAATCAACAAGAAGGAATAGACTATGATGAAACTTATGCTCCAGTTGCGCGCCTTGAAGCTATTCGTCTTCTGATTGCTTTCGCGTCTCACAAGGGCTTCAAGCTCTTCCAAATGGATGATAAAACGGCCTTTCTCAATGGCACTCTCCAAGAAGAGGTTTATGTCAAGCAACCTCCAGGATTTGAAAGAACATCAAAGCCAGATCATGTATACTTCCTGGAGAAAGCGCTCTATGGACTCAAGCAAGCTCCTAGAGCCTGGTATGACTGCTTATCAGAGTTCCTCCTCAACAACAATTACAAGCGCGGGACTATTGATAAGACACTCTTCATTCAAGAGCACAAAGGCGACATCTTGGTTGTTCAGGTATATGTTGATGATATTATATTTGGTGCAACTAATATGGCTCTCGTAGATAAATTCAAGGAATGCATGAGTAGCCGCTTCAACATGAGCATGATAGGAGAGCTTAAATTTTTTCTTGGACTTCAAGTGGTACAAAAGGCAGATGGAATCCAAATTCATCAACAAAAATATATAAGAGAAATGCTCAAGAAGTACAACATGGACTCCCCTCACTCAATGGACACTCCAGTATCCACAACAACCAAGCAGGATGCCGATCTCCTTGGTCCTAAAACAGATGAAACAAGGTATAGAGGTATGGTAGGTTCGCTAATGTACTTAACTGCTTCTAGACCTGACATAGTCTATGCTGTAAGTTTGTGTGCTCGTTTTCAATCCAATCCAAGAGAATCACATGTTAAGGTAATAAAGCGAATCTTTCGCTACCTAAAAGGGACCGATAACCTATGCCTTTGGTATCCCAAACATTGTGATTTCATTCTTGTTGGATACACTGACGCGGATTATGCAGGCTTTCTAGTAGATAGGAAAAGCACTTCAGGCATGGCTCAATTCCTAGGCCCTTGCTTAGTCTCATGGGGAACTAGGAAGCAAAACTCCATTTCTTTATCCACCACTGAAGCAGAATATATCACTGCTGCCTCCTGTTGCACTCAATTGTTATGGCTTAAGCAACAGCTCACGGACTATGGTATCGCTTTAGGCACCTTAGAGATCAAATGTGACAACACAAGCGCGATCAATATATCTAAGAATCCAGTGAACCACTCGCGCACAAAACATATTGACATTCCTCACCATTTTTTACGAGATCATGTGGAAAAGAAGAATATTGAATTAACTCATTGTAGAACTGAAGAGCAAGTGGCGGATATCTTCACCAAAGCCTTGAACAAGGATCAATTTGTCGATCTAAGGCTCCTTCTGCGAATGATCCCCTTCACATAAGCGACCCACGTCTGTAAGTTCCCTCTACTCTGACTAGAACTATCTGCTTATATATTGATATTGGGAACTTAGGACTCGCTTGAAATGACTGGCAAACTTTAGCATTAGCTTTAGTCTCTCGCATGCTCTGGTTGATGCCTTTGTGAAATAATTAGGTGAATCTTCGCGACTTTATAGATCTTGCTAGAAATTATGGACCTGCATGCTCTTCTTTGAAATCCTATGAACATAATCACATTGATCGCTTCTTAGCCCATTACAAAGCCCAACGAGATATGATATGTGATTATAAAGTGTCCCTAGCCTAATCTTGTGTAATGTTCCCTATGACCCTCATAGCTCACAACTGGGAATATCCACTTGATATTAAAGTCCTACCCTAATTTGCAAATTGCATATGCATATGTACTATTCTATGTGTTTTTGTCCTTCAATTTTAAATGTATGCATGTGTCTACCCCAACTAGGACTGAGAGTGAATAGATTAGGACCTCTATATTGCTAAATCTTAAACAGGTACGCGTGTTTTGGGTCCGTTGTGATATCACTTGTGCTCTTTAGAGGTCGTTTCGTCGCTACAGGGTATCGCGAATCATATCTCAGTCGCTACCATAGCGACCATACCTGGCATATCTTCAACGATGAGCAAACCTCACATCATTAAGAATATTATGGTGCGTTTGGGACTGTATCGACCTGTGGATGAGCGATGTTGCACCCACCTACTGACTGCGCAGCGCATTCGCCGCCTTCGCGACCTTCCCAATCCAGAAAAAAGCTACACCACCTCCTTCCCCAGTGAAGTTCAGAGCGACTTCCAGCAAGGGAAAAGGTAAAGTGGATGAAGTCGCTGAAGGCGCCTCTGCCTACCCTCTGCCAAGCTCTGAGCTGCCCATCGCAGGCGATCTGCTCGCCGCTTTCCTCCAGCAGCAGGTCATAAACGAGAAACTGCTGCAGTCAAATGAGAACATTCTGGACGCGCTACTAACAATCAATAAAAAATGTGTGCGCGACTCATTAACTGATCAAGAGTAGGTGCACCCAGCTAGCTTGCCTGGTTGCTGGTCGGGACCCGATCCAGTGCTATTCCAGTTTCTTCCCACTGAGCAACGCTAAGCCTATGAAAAGGCGTAGGTGAAGTACCACCTGTCGCTAGAGGAGGAGTGAGCTCAGGAAGAGGACGAAGCGGCCAAGGCAACGGGGGACGTGCCTTCAACACAAGAGGCACCAGCGACTACAACTCCAGAGCAACAAAAGGTCGCGACAGCCTCGGAACACGCTGCTCCTGTTGACGAAGAAGCAACTTAGTTGTCTTTTTCTTTTTCATGTTCCGAGTCCTTTTTAGTCTCTTCCTTAGGTTAATCTAGCCAGTAGCTTTTTGGGTGTGTATTCAAAATGAATATAAAAGTATGCTCTGCTCGTTTTTTCTCTACTTGCTCTATTATCTTGCCTAGTTATAACTTAGTTCATTTCGCTTAGGCATCTCATCATCATTCCTCTAGAGAGTAGATCATGATAGCCGCCTTAGTTCCCTAATCATATATATGCATGACTTTTTCAATGATGTCAAAAGGGGGAATAGACCTGGCATACCCGTTGCTTAAGTCAGGGGGAACTATTACCATAAGAAGCAACCTATGGAAACACAAAGCGAGACTTGATCAAGGTAAAGTGTTACTTATCACTGCTTCTCTAAACATGGTCATACATTAGAAGATTCAATAGTCTTCTAACAAAAAATGCCTTAAATATATGTCATGTCTTATATAGTTTGTCATCATTAAAAAGGGGGAAATTGTTAGGTCAAGCTAGTATTGCTTTACCTCAGTTTCTCTAGTTTTAATGATAACAAACACTTGATTTTAACATCTACATTGGGTTTCCTCAGTATAGGTACTTGGGAAGCGTATGGAGTGGAGCAGAGCACGGAAAGCAAGTCGCGATGATCAGGAGCAGGTCGCTATGCATGAATCAGAGGTCACGACTATATACAGAAGGTCGCTTTAATGACAGAGAAGGTCGCGACAATCACAGACAAGTATTTGTCTAATATAAGATGTTGAAAAGTCTAAGCTGTAAGACTTATCAACGACGAACACTAGTGCCAAGCATAGAAGATAGTCGCTTAAGCCATTGGAAGGTCGCTGCAGACGTTATACCATCAAAGCGACCTCAAGACTATAAAACGAATAGCGCATTGCCTTCGGCACTTAGAAGATCGGAAGATACTAGAGCGTGTCTCTCACGTTTTAGTAGATTCGCTTAGATACGGAATGATATGAGTATCTAGCACAAACATTATCTTTTAGCATAAGTTTTATTTTCTTCTTTATTATATATCTTCTATAACTAGAAGATTTAGTTGTTTCAATTCAGTTTAGATATTCGATTTAGGATTAGATTCGATAGACCAGATGCTAGATGGTCTATATAAATCTTAGAGATAGCATTTCGTCATGGGGACGAAGAGAGGTGAGCAGAGACGAAATTAGAGAGGAATTTAGTCGAAATCAGGCGTTGTAAACAAGTGAGAGATAATTGTATAGTTGCTTTAGAGATCTGGCTTACTTAGAAGTTTTATTGTGTATGAAACTAGACTGTAACTAGGATTGATAAGCAATATACGAGTTTGTTTGCAGAACATTGTGTCTTCAAGTTTATTTCCGCACATTAAAGATCTTTACGATCAACAAAGTTAACTTAAGACCACAAGGTCGCTGCCGTCGCGACCTAAGTAAAAGATCAACGATCCTACACTTAGGTAGTTATTAATCAAGAATCAGTGACCTCCGGAGTATACTCATTTTTCCATATTCCATTATAATTTTTATATCTGGGCTAAAAGAGATAAAAGCCTATCACTTCCATTTCCCAATTGCAAGTCCATATAATTAACTTACATATATTAGAATAATCTAATCTTAATACTCATTAATCTAACAAGACTCAGTGAATACGAAATTTTTTACATGGTTGTGTACTCCACACCTCCAAACCCATGTTACAATAACTTGAATTCATTTAACATCTGTAGTTAAATCCTGATTACACTTAAAGGTCCAGTAATTCACTTAAATCACCAACACTACAATGCCTTCTAATCTACTTATCATATCAGCAACCAAAAAGACATATTTTCCATTCATCCATTATTTGCTTTCCAATCAATCAAAACTAATTATTTTCTCATGTAAGAGTGCTTTAGGTTGGGGCTATTGAGGAAGGATCAATTGCGAAACCTTCTTATCCTACAATATGCAAATAAGTCATGTTCATTGGATCAAATTTGATCAATGGTTCAGATGCACACTCCTTATCTTAATGAATCCGCTTACCCAAGGACATTATTATATTTTCAGCTTAAAATTAGGTTTTCCTTCCAAAGCTATTCTGAGATTCGTGATCAACCCCTCTTCTCCTCCATGGTAGCCATGTCTCTCCTTCTTCTACCTTCATTTTGTTTTTCTACTCTTGGTAATCAATCTCTTTGTCGGGTCTTCAATTTTTGTTTCAATTTCTTCCATAATCATCAGTGTCTTGTGCAAATTGAAGTTTGATTGTGCTCCATCAATCTCATGGATCCAAGTATGTATTGTATCCAAATTTTGCTTGTTTTTTGTTACGCTTTTAGTTGATGTCTATTCCTAGAATTCCTTGTTGTTGTTGATGTTGTTGTTTCTCCCTAAAATTTTGTAGATATTGGTTGAAGTTATATGTAGTTGTCTCGGTTCTATTGGTAAAGTTTTATGAATACTCAACATCTATTTATGAACATTGTTCTCTGTTGTCTTGTTACCGTAGTTATTTATATTTAAAAAACAGTTTTAATTTATGAGTATTGAGACGCATATTATAAACAGTGTTATACGACTAATGAACATTATAGAATTTCTAGAATTGATTTGTTGAATGATGCTAATGAGAGTGTTAATGAGACTATAACAATTGATTTTGATAGTGATAACGATTATGAGGTTCAACTTTCGGAACTCGTTTTGATAATATGCATTTTATTCACCTAGATCTTGATAAAGGAGGATGATTTGAATATTGCGCACAAGGTGTTCGATGAAATGCTTAAAAGAGGTCTGATCCTATTACTAGATGCATGTGATCATTTCCCCAAGTCCCGGAACAATTCTTAAACGTTCATCTCTATCAAGATCCTCAACGATGCAGTTGTATACGTGGATGTCGCCGATGATTTCAAATTCATCGATTCTCTGATGATTATGATATTCAATTCTTCGACGATCATACATGCGTTGATATTATTATCATCTTTCATAATTGTTACGTGAGGATCATACATATTTTTATAAAGTTCATTATTTTTAAACATTAATATTAAATTAATGAAACATGTAATTCAAATATGAACATGGTATATAAAGATGATATAAGGTTGTATTTATGGTTCTTCTTGCTTATTTATTTTGTTATTATCTAGGAACATTATTATCATATAATTGAACCTTACAAGCTAAAATACGAACAGGAGTTCTTATAAACATAGAGTATTAAACTTTGAATATAGAGTATGAATTTAAGAACTTGAGTTCTTATGACATAGAGTGCTAAACTATGAACAAAGAGTATGAATTTGTGAACCTAGCAAATAAGAAGGAAAATGGGAGATTTTGCAAATTATCATTGTGTCACTTTGTCATCACTTTATGTTTTGGAGTAGGTTTACAAATTCATACTATGTGTTTATAATGTAGTAATCTATGTTCATTAAATGAAGATCAGAAGAAGAAACGTAGAAGAGCTTAGTGGTTTTGGGAATTTAGTGATTTTTCAACCTACCCTCATGTATCTCGACTTTCTAAATTACAAAATTGTCATCTTTAATGAATTTGACATTCCTTCTCATCTTTTAATCTCAACCATCCATCCATATATATCTTAATATATATTAAAGCAAAACTATTTCAAGCCTTCTCAAAATTTTAGACCCCACCATTTCTTATGTGTCAATCTCCTATTTAACACACTACTCTCTCTCCTCTTTATTAATCTTTTTATTCATCATTTATATATATATAAAGCTACAATTGGATATATTATTTATATACTAATCAAATAGAACATATATTATTCCTAGAATCTCTTATTATAGTGATATTTATTTATGAGATCAATAAAATCCAATAAAACCAATACAACCTATATATTAAAGTTTATCAATTTTCTCCTTAATTTTATCCAATTATTTATTAGGTATAATTTTAATTTAGATTTTTTCACATCAGTAACTATATCAAACATATATAAACATATATTTTAACATATAATGATTAAATATTCATTATAATAGTAAAAGAAAAAAAAGATATACCTTTATCCGAGTTTCTTTTTTTAAAGGAAATCCGAGTTTTCTTAAACTCAAAAGTATGCAACCTAATGTACATATGGGGCAAATTCTTATATAATTTAAAATTTGATTTGTCTAAAATATATTCTAAGGACACCAAATCTATCTATCTATATATTATAGAAGAGTAACAATATCAAATTAGTAACAATATCACACATATATAGGCATGTATTTTAACGTATAACGAATATTACTATAAACTATATTTCTTCCCTAAGACTCAAACCTACCATAATTTATATTTTATATTATATAAAAAAATAAATCTATTTTTGTGGAATCTTTTTTTAAAAAACTTTCAGCAAAATAAAATATTTTATATTAATATGGTCTTTTCAGATTAAACGTTGTCAAAATAACAAATATTAACTACGTAAATAAAATTTACTTATAAGTTTACAAAAATGTTTTAAAAGTTTTATCTATAAAGAAAATAATTTGATTTGTGATTCCGATTTATCATTATAAAAGTTAGATTTTAGTTTGTTTCATAGAAGTTAAATTTAGGGTCATTCATTTTTATCTACTCCCTCTGTCACGAAAAGTTTGTCCAAAAGGACAGATTTCACGTGAATTAAGACATACTCCCTCTGTCCCATAATGTTTTTCCCCTTTCTTTTTGACCCATTTGCCGAGACACGTTTTGTATCATAAATATCCCTCGGTATATGTTACTAAAAATCGTAAAATTTATATATAATTAAAGTACTCATCGAGACGAATAAAACAAGATCACACATGACTATGTTTTTTCATACATATTAAGAGAAATCGAAAAGATTCTCCATAAAAGTGAATAGTGCGTAAAAATGAAATGGTAAGTTATTTTTGAGACGGAGGGAGTATCAAATGTACACATAAAATCATAAAAATGAGGTTCATTTACTTTCTCGACCAATAAGAATGCAGTATTTGAAATTTGAATCACACATATGAACAAACCTTAGAAAATTTAGTAGGATAACTTTTCCTCTAATTTGGGGTTTTCAAGATTAGATCTCAACCATAACCTCAAGAACAAAATCAAACCAACAAAACCGATAGAAACTCAGATCTGAACTCAAGAACAACCAGTGACTCAAGATATGACTGAATTTGAAGATTGAAGAAGAAACAAACGCAATACCCTTCTACTAAACCTCAAATTCGTCTCTTCATCCGCCGCTAACCCTACTCCGTCGATGATCAAAACCTCAACGCAATTCCCCGTCAGTATTCAGTCTCCTTGTGGGCGCTTTGGTTTTTGACTCCCTTTCGTGCTTCTTGATCTCCGACACCGAGGTAGTAGAAGGTGAACGATGAACTTTCAAGTTGAAGAGCTTTTACATATTGGAGCGGTAGGGGAAGATAAGTAGGTGATGGATAAGATTGGAACTGATTGTGGGTGGGTTAAAAAGCTAGGTTAGGTTATTTTGATTTGGGTTGGGTTAAAATATGGAATTGGATTGAGTTTGGTTTTAGATTGTTAAGGCTATTGAACAAATTTGGATTTGTTTTCTTACGTAGGTCAATAACTTTAGAATCTTTAAGGTTTGATTAAACTTAAAATTATTAATGTGTAACTAAAACTAATAACAAAGGTTTGGATGTTAAAAATGGTAAAAATAATGGTGTTTGATATGTAGAAGAGAGAGTAAATGATAAATTAGGGAAGATGAAAAAGTAAGAGAGAGAAAAGTTATTTTGGTTAATTGTTTAAAAAATCAAGGATATTTTGTAAGAAATATATGGATAGAAACAGAAAGAAAAAGAATTTGGATAAACAAAAGGGGACACTCAAAATAGAAACAAGACAAACAAAATGAGACGGAAGGAGTATTATTTAGATTATAGTAGTACTATTAACATGTATTACTATTTTATCTAATAATTATTCATCATCTCATCAGATCTCACAACTTAATCAAATCTCACATCTATAATAAACTCTCTTATAAATTTTTTGTAATATTATTTATAACTTATATATTAAAATATTTTCGTACACGACATGGGACATATACTAATTTAATTTTATAGTTCTCATAAATTCCTATATTTCACTACTCCCTCTTCGGCTATTTCTGTAAATAATTCCCACTAAAAAATTTCCGTTTCAAAATTTTTAAACACAATACTTCTATTTATTAAATTCTGTATGGGCTTTAAGTTGTTTGAGTGCAAACCAGGAAAACATCAAACAATTCATAAAATTGAGTATTCTTGTGAAATGACTAAGACAAAGTGCTTTAATCTTGATTTTGTAATGATTAAGACAAGATGACTTAATCTTGATAAAGAGATCACTTAAAATAACTTTAAGTATTAAGAGAGGGGAAGAGAACTCAAGAATCTTAAAGAGGTATTCTTGCTCTTGTTTTTGTGTGTGAAATTTACAATGGAGAATGCCTCTATTTATAGGCTAAGAAGAATTTACATCATCTTAAATGTAAAGTGAAGAAGAGTTAAGAAGGTGGAGAAATATCTGGTCTTGTATTATTGGTTAAATACATTAAAGCACCGATAGCACTTACATATGGTACTTCAGGACAAAGAACTTATTTGTCTTCTTCTCTAGGGGCAAAGTGATCCTTATCAACATTAAGGGATCGAACATCCATGGGAGAGCTCAAGGGATGTTCCTTATCCATATTAAATCTTCTCAAGATTTTCTCAGTGTAATTAGATTGATGGACAAATATTCCATTATCCAAATGCTCAATTTGTAAACCAAGACAAAGCTTAATTTTACCGAGATCTTTCATCTCGAACCCTTTCATCAAATATTTTTCAGTCTCTTGAATTTCATGAAAGTTCCAACAATGTTCAAGTCATCAACATAGACTGCTATCATGGCAAATCCATTTTTGGATCGCTTGATGAAAACACATGGGCATATGGCATCGTTCTTATACCCTTCCTTCACAAGATATTCACTAAGGCAGTTGTACCACCTCCGTCCAGATTATTTTAATCCATACAACGACCTTCTTAGTTTTATAGAGAATAATCCACGAGGTTTAGAATTACCAGACAACTTTATTCCTTCTAGAACCATCATATAGATATTTGTATCAAGTGACACATATAAGTATGCAGTCACGGCATCCGTAAGACGCATATGTAATTTATCAAATACAGTCATGCCAATGAGAAACCTCAATTTTATTACATCAACCACATGAGAGTACGTTTCATCATAGTCAACTCTAGAAATTTGAGGGAAACCTTGGGGTACAAGCCTTACCATATACCTGACAACTTCATTTTTGTCATTCTGTTTTCTCATGAAAACCCATTTGTAACCCACAGGCTTTATACCCTTTGGTGTATGGACTATGAGGCCAAAAACTTCCCGCTTTTCAAGAGATTTTACTTCTCCATGTATGGCGTCTTTCCAGTTTGGCCAATCTTTTCTTTGACGACATTCATCGATCGATTTTGGCTCAATATCCTCATCTTCGAACACAAATTCTATAGATAATGAGTAAGCAAATGTATCATCAATAATGGCATCTTTCCTATTCCATTGTATACCTGTGTATACATAGTTTATGGAAATCTCGGAGTTGTCGATATTTCGATCAATATCTAGGATGTCATTTTCTTTTGAGATTGTTTCATTTTCAATCTCTTTGCCTTTATCATCTTTCTCAAAAGCTATTGTGACATTTCTTAATGTGGATCGTGAAGAACTAGTCTAACTAAAGATAGAATCTTTTGTGCGGAAATATAAGACTAAGAACAAACAAACACTTCAATTCCAAAACGTTGTTGATTTGATTTCTTGTGAGACTTACAACTACTAGGCAAACACACAGTTCTTAGTTTCTCTCAACTCTCCTAGATATTGCCTAAGCTCTAAATCAAGATGAACTCTTTCTCTCTAGTTCGACAACCACGTTTAAAGATAAATGAACTAAGCTATTTATACTATGGCATAATCACCGGGAACTAATTACCTAAAATCAAGTAAATAATAATAAATAAAGTACTAAATCTAAACTGGCCGAATATAATGACAAACTAGCTTCAACTGTTAAGATCTCGAATCTGGTAAATCTCTTGACGAATCAACTCTTTCCTTCTTTAGCTGTAGGAAGATTTATTTCCATATATACGCGCTTGGTCCCCTTGAATGTCTTCGGTCCCCTTGAGCCCGTCCTCCTTGTGTAGCGTGTTATTTGTGCAACTCAATCCTTCACTCTTATTGGTCAGTCCCCTTCAGTATCCCTCGGTTCCCTTGCTCCTAGTTAAGCGCCTTGAGTGCTAGTCTTCTCCCTGAACTCGCTCTTGTATCTTCTATTAAGCTCATTGCTTTTCCCCCTTAAACCTCATAAATAACTCAAAGGCCTATCGATTTCCTGCGATATCTCACTTCAATATACATATTAGTTCATAAGGTAGTTTGTTATCATTAAAACTAAGGCATTATCAGTTATACGAACTAAGGGGCTAGTTCATATAACTAACAATTTCCCCCTTTTTAATGATGACAAACTTAGAATCCTTGCATAGGCATACTATAGAGCTGAGAAAAGAAGTAGCTTTCAATTCCCCCTTAATCAATGAACAAGTAATAAGCATCGCCCTTTAACTTCATATGTTCTAGTTCCCCCTAAATTAAATAGCTCCTATGCCTGTAATATTCCCCCCTTTGACATCATGTAAAAGGGAATTCACAATATTAATCAAGGGAAACTAAGTGTAGCACGTGCGTGCCTTCTAGAGGAATGAGTAAGTGATACGAAAGAAAACCCAAAAAGTCTAGCCCTATCTCAGTACGCACTAGAGCAAGCAGGTAAGTGATCCAAAAAACTAGCAATTCATTGATAATATATAAGAGCACACAACAAAGATAATCAAAAAGAGCAAAAAAAAAGACAAGCATTTTAGTGGAGCTTTTGGATTTCTAAGGGGTCCTAAGAGGAACTGAGACAACAGCTACTCGCATTGGTAGTCATCCTGATAGTCATCCTCGCAACCCTCTTTCAGAGGCCCGATCATGAGCGCCTTGACATGATGAAGGTGCCAGTCGAGCATGCGCCTGAGCCCTGATAGATGCCGATTGGTCTGAAGTACAACTTCCAAGGTGCGAAGCTGAATTTCCTCTGAGCTCATATTCGGCGGCAGCAGCGGCTTGGGCTCCTTCGAGGGGTTCTTGATTCGGCAAGGTATGGGTTCAGATTTGGGAGGGGCTGAGGTGTCGGGCTTGGGTTTGGGTTCGGGTTTAGGCTCAGTTCTGGGAGTGGAGCCAAGGAGCAGTTTCTCGACCGGCGCATCCATACTAGCATGTTTGAGTAGCCGACGCAGCCCAGTCTCAGTGATAATACTCTCACAAGGCATTTCTTTGACCGGCCTGTAGATCCGCAGCTCGAGCATGAGCTTCTTGACAATGTGGGGATAAGGAAGCGCGTGGTTCTTGTGCATCTTCACCGTTAGCATGTGAGAGAGAATGAGGCGCGATGTGTCTATGAGACTCCCTTCAATGACCTCTCGCAGTAGGCACACATCCGCAATGGTGACGGTATCGCGCTTCTCTTGGCGAGGCTTGATGTTACGCAACATTATGTAGTGGAGGAGCTTTGTGCCGAAGCTCAACATATGCGTCTTGATCTCCCTTGGATGCGCCTTCCCCACTAGCAGATCGAGCGTCTCGGCCTTTCCACAGGGCCAGTTTTTCTTGGGCAGAGACGCATACCTTTCGCCCGTTGGAAGATCGAGCACCTTGGCCATGAGCTTGACATTCATCATCTTCGGCTCGTCCCCCCATGGAATGTGCGCCACAGAATAGAGTTGGCCTGGGTTGGGGGTCATGACAGCTAGTGCACTGTAGACTTTGCACACCTCTTCATGGTCGACCGCGAAGGTCTCTACCTCGAGCTCGGACCAGCGAGTGCGCTCTAGAGAGGCGACTGCGGCGGTGACGTCAAACTCGTTCGGGTTGAGGCTGGACCAAAAGCCTTGGCCTATTATGAGTTGCTCGATGACGGCGCGGGTTGAGAAGTTCCCGTGGGCAGGGGGGAGGCAGATGGACTCGTTGCTTTCAGGGGTGGCAACAGTCCTTTGGCGCTTTTGGGTTGTGGAGGAAGGTGTGATGGCTAGGGCTCGTTTAAGGGACATCTGAGGCGGTGGAGAAGGAGGGGTAGTGAGGGCAAGAGCAGTGGAAGTGATGGCAGGGTTTTGGTGGGTGGATTCATCACGTAAGGAGGCAGAGGGGGTGTGCTCGGTGGAGTCTGTGGAAGAGGCTTAGATTCCCCACTATCATGCTAAGAATAGCTAGGATTTCCAGAAGAAGATGCCATTCGTTTGATGAGCTTTGTGGAGGAGATGCGGTGAATTAATGGAGTCATTTGATCTTCCTCCATGGGTGCTGGAGAGGTAGAGTGTGCGGTAGGTGGTGGAGGTGGTGAGGATGAGGGATGAGGACTGGGCACCTTTTCTGGTATGGGAGAGAGTGGTTTTGGAGGTGCTAAGTCAGGGAGGACTGGAGTCGTGGAGGTAGAAGGTGGAACCGGAGCGGCGGCTTTGGAGCTCTCCATGAACTCCTGGAACTTAAGGAACGCAACCTATTTCTCGACGTCGATGTTCATAGGGTTGGCCATTTGTGTGTTTGAGGGAGTAGAATTTGTGGAGTAGAAAAGGGGTGAGTGGTGAAGAGTTGCAGGGTTTGAGCGGTGAGTGCTTGGGGGAGAGAGAGTTTTAGAAGAGAGTGAATAGTTGCAAAGGTGGTGAAGGGGAGCTGAATCTGGTCAAAGAGGCTATTTATGGAGAGTGGTGAAAGGTCGAATCACAACGACCTGATTTCAAATCTGGAACGGCGCCTCATTTATCGCAGATGCAAGTGACCGTTGGTAGGCTGGCGAGTAATGAGTGCCTAGAAGATAGTCGATCATTGAGACACTCGGTCCCTAAAAATCTATCGGTCCCTATACTCAGTTCGTGAAATTATTTGCACTTTACTCTATTTTGGGTTACTCGGTCCCCAAGGACATGTTGTTTCAAAAACTGCGCTTGTGATCTCTTATACTTACTCGGTCCCCATACAATGACGCACTGTGTCCCAGTTCCCGTTCTCAGTAGGATAATTCAACTCGCTTAAGCACATATCTCACACACACAAAGGGACATAAAAGCTCTTTTCAGAAAACAATAAGTGCTAAGCATATATGGGTAGGCTTTTTGACACTCAATGAATATTCCTAGTTGTGGCTTATATGGTCATAGGGAACGTAACATTGAGATCAAGGCTAAGGGACTGACCTATAAACACGAATCATATATGGGGGCTTGATTATGAGGGTAAGAAGCGATCATCATGCATATATATATAAAGGGCTTGAAAATGAATAGCATGTAAATGGATCAAGTTTTAGCAAGCAATAGTGCAATCCTAGAGAGGGCCTAACTAAGCATTTATCATTTAGCATCACACAGAGCATGCGAAGGAAGAATACCCCTAAGAGTATAGGCTAGGTTCGCGCACGTATTAGTCCTACGTTCCTAAGATTAAAAGGAGCACTTAATTTACAAAAAATCAAGGGAGAAGGCTTACGTGCAAGAAGATGCTTAATGAAAGGGGATCAAGCCCAAGTGAAGTCTGAGTTTGATGAATGGTTCCTTTTTCAAGGCCTTGGTGAAAATGTATGCTATTTGATCCTCGGTTCTACAATGGGTGAGCTCGATGTGCTTCTTCTCCACATTATCTCGAAGGAAATGATGACGCGCGTCAATGTGCTTGGTTCGAGAGTGGTGCTCATGATTCTTTGAGATGTTGATCGCGCTTGTGTTGTCACACCTTATTTCAATCGATCCCATCAAGATCCCGAAGTCAGTGAGTTGTTGCTTGAGCCATAGAAGTTGAGCACAACAAGAAGCGGCTGCTATGTATTAAGCCTCGGTGGTGGACACAACAACTGAGTTCTGTTTGCGAGAGCCTCATGAAAGGAGACAAGGGCCTAGGACTTGTGCCATACCTGTGGTTCTCTTTCGATCAACGAGATAGCCTGCATAGTCAGCATTGTGTACCAACAAGGGTAAAATAGCAGTTCTTAGGGTACCATAAACAAAGATTATCAGTCCCTTTTAGGTAATGAAGGATACGCTTGATGATGGCAACGTGCGACTCCCTTGGATTGGATTGGAAGCGTGCATACAAACTCACTGTAAAAATAATATCGGCCCTAGAGGTGGTTAAGTACATTAAAGATCCTACCATACCTCTATAGAGTGTTTCATTCGCCTTGGGGCCGTTAAGGTTTGCTTCTGGCTTAGTGCCTGTGGACACTGGAGTGTGAAGGGGCTTGTTATTTTCCATCCCAAACTTCTTTATGATCTCCCTTAGGTACTTTTGTTGATGAATTTGAATGCCTTCAGCCTTTTGCACCACTTGTAGTCCAAGGAAGAAGTTGAGTTCCCCTATCATGCTCATGTTGAACTTGCTACTCACCACGTCTTTGAATTTCTCTACAAACGACATGTTAGTGGAACCAAAAATAATATCGTCAACGTATACCTGAACCACTAGGATGTTGCCTTTATGTTCCTGGATGAAGAGCGTCTTGTCGATTATTCCCCTTTTGTAGTTGTTGGCGAGGAGGTACTCAGAAAGGCACTCATACCATGCCCTTGGTGCTTTCTTTAACCCATAGAGGGCCTTGTCTAGGAAATATACGTGCTCTGGGTGAGTCGAGTCTTCAAAACCTGGGGGCTGCTTCACGTACACTTCTTCATTGAGAACACCATTGAGGAATGTCGTCTTCACATCCATTTGAAAGAGCTTGAAGCCCTTGTGCGAAGCGAAGGCAATAAGAAGTCGAATGGCCTCTAATCTGGCAACTGGAGCGTAAGTCTCATCATAATCGATCCCTTCTTGTTGATTATACCCCTGTGCTACTAAACGTTCTTTGTTTCTTACCACAACTTCTGAATCATCGAGCTTGTTGCGAAAGACCCAACGAGTGCCTATGATAGTGCAATTGGAGGGCTTAGGAACAAGGTGCCAGACTTTGTTTCGCTCGAACTCATGAAGCTCTTCTTGCATAGCAGCCACCCAATCAGGATCGAGGATGGCTTCTTTGATATTCTTAGGCTCAGTGAGAGAGACGAAGGCGTTGAAGGCACAAAGACTGGTTTCCTCAGTTGTTTCATCAAGTGCTTCAGTGATTGTCTCTTGAGGAGCTAGTCGAGCTACATGAGAGCGAGTGTGAATCCCAGAATGGAATGGGGTGAGCATGTTCATTGGAGGATGAGCACCTTGTTGTTGAAAAGCTCTAGTGGGAGGCTCTGTGTTCTGATCAAAGTTTGAGGTAGAAGGCCCTTCGTTATCGCTGTTTGAGTTAGGGCCTGAGGGAGCTGAGGCTGTATAAGGAGGGGCGAGTGGATTTAAGGCTTTATGAGGAGGTGCTCGATCAATATCTGAAGAGGCTTCTAAGGGGGAGACTTTTGGAAATGGATCAGAGGTATTTGTCGAGGAAGTGAGGAAAGTGCTTTCATCAAACACTATGTGTATGCTCTCCTCAAAGGTTCTTGTTCTTTGGTTGAAAACCTTGTACGCTTTGCTTGCTTGGACATAGCCAAGAAAGATGGCTTCATCACTTCGTGCATCAAACTTACCTAAATTATCTTTCCCATTATTCATCACGTAGCACTTGCATCCAAATACCCTGAAATGAGATATGCTTGGAGGATATCCCTTTATCAACTCGTAGGGAGTCTTGCCTAGAGAGGGGCGTAGAAGAGCTCTGTTGGTGATGTAACATTAAGTGTTCACAGCTTCAACCCATAGAGAGGGAGTGACACCACTTTGAAGTAGCATGGTGCATTCTATATCTAATAGCGTTCAATTCTTTCTTTCAACCACTCCATTCTGTTGTGGTGTCCTAGGAGCTGAGAAGTTGTGAGCAATTCCTCTTTCAATGCAGTATCTCATCATCTCTCCATTCTCAAATTCAGTTCCATGATCAGATCTTATAGAGCGCACCTTCAGAGATGGATAATTCTCGAGTAGGGCGACTAGCTCTATGAAGCGCGAGGAGGCTTGATCCTTGGAGCGCAGGAATAAGGTCCACGTGAACCTAGAGTAGTCATCAACGATCAAAAATATGTAGCGTGCTCCACCAGGACTTTGAACGCGCATTGGGCCACAGAGGTCCATATAAAGAAGCTCAAGGGGCTTCTTTGTTGTGACGTTCTACTTATCTTTGAATGAGGTTCGGACTTGTTTGCCCTTAACACAATTAGCACAGTGTGTCAATTTGTCTATCTTGATAAGAGGTAGACCACGAACTAGCTCCTTTGCACGCAACTTATGTAGAAGATGAAGATTTACATGCCCTAGTCGTTGATGCCATAATTCTGTTTGATCATCGATAGTAGCGAGACAAAGGTGACCTTTTGGGATGAAGCTGGAGTCGAATATATAGGTGTTGTTGACTCGCTTCCCCCTTAGGATGATCTCCCCAATAGAATTTCTCACAAGGCACTTCGAGGTAGTGAAGGTCACTTTGTTTGGTCCCTCATCCCAGAGTTGAGCTACACTTAAGAGGTTGTAACGAAGGCTCTCCACAAAGCTCACCATCTGGATATCTATCTTGTCATTTAGATGTACCTTTCCGTGTCCAGTGATTTTTCTAGACCTCTTGTCACCAAATGATACACTTCCACCATCATATACTTGAAAACTTCTTAATCTCTCCTTGTCTCCAGTCATGTAACATGAGCAGCCACTATCTATGTACCATTTTCTCTCGCTGCTCAAGTTTTCCTCAGAGGTAAGTGCCTCTGCATTGGCCATGAGAAATTTTCCTTGGAATCCTTCGTGAAGGTCAGCTTCATCATCTTCTTCTCCCCAAGATGAGAAAAGTGCCTTCTTCTCAGTGGCCTCTACCTTTGGGTTAGTGCACGTCTTGGCAAGATGTCCCTTCTCTTGGCAATTATAGCATGTATACTCCTTGAGGTCGTGCTTGGCTGATAATGATGCTTCGCCTGGTCCAGCTCTCTTCTTGAACCATTTCTTAACCATCTTAGTCATGAGGGCGACTTCTGTATCATCGTCCTCATCTTCTTCACCATCATTGATGTCCATCTTCTCAAGCACCTTCGTGAGCTTCAGTGTTGTTCCAGTGGCTTCTTTTACCTTTAACCCCTTTAGCGAATCAGCGTTCTCTTGGTCGAAGAACTTGCCAAATATGTCTACAACTGGAAGTTTCTTGCAATTTGGCGACATGAGTGAGATTCGTCGAGTGAGCTCAAATTTATCGCTCATAGCGTAGATGACAACCAGTGTCTGCTTAGAGGCTGGAATGGTTACACCAGAGGCCGTTAGCTTGTTGACCAGAATGGTGAAGCGCGATTGGCAAGCTGACACGCTTTCCCCATGGAGTTGTTTGAAGGATTGAAACTCCTTTTGAAGCGTGAACTTTCTGGTGTCCTTTTGATCTTCGCTCCCTCTGTGTATGGAGATGATAGCTTCCCACATGTCTTTGGCCGTTTGAATTCCAATGACCTTGTCAATGTCCGTGCGAGAGAGTCCACACAGAATCAGTTGTCGAATTTTTGAATTCTTCTCCATCATGGTGTAGTGCTCTGGTTGCCAATCCTTTCTTTCCTTCAGCTCTGGAAGCACTTCGTCTCCAAGTTCTATAATTTTCCAGCATTGGTAGTCTTGGGTTTAGATGAATGTCGTGTGAACTCCCATCCACCAATCAAGTTCTCCTTCTCGAAGCTGGTGAGGTTTGTTGAGGGACATGCCGAGGTTGAACTCTGAGTTCTTCATTGCCGTATTGGAATTGGATCCTGCTCTGATACCAATTGTGGACCGTGAAGAACTTAGTCTAACTAAAGATAGAACCTTTTGTGTGGAAATATAAGACTAAGAACAAACAAACACTTCAATTCTAAAACGTTGTTGATTTGATTTCTTGTGAGAGTTACAACTACTAGGCGAACACACAGTTCTTAGTTTCTCTCAACTCTCCTAGCTATTGCCTAAGCTCTAAATCAAGATGAACTCTTTCTCTCTAGTTCGACAACCACGTTTAAAGATAATGGAACTAAGCTATTTATACTATGGCATAATCACCGGGAACTAATTACCCCTTGAATGTATTCGGTCCCCTTGAACCTGGTGGTCTACCACGCTTCCTGCGTGTTATAGACTCATTTGCAATCGATGCCTCTGGCTGTCCAGTTGGTATTTCAATTCTTTCAGGTGCATTTGTTGCAGGTATATGTGACTTAGTCACCTTCTTTGAGTCGACGAATGCATCTGGTAACTGATTTGCAACATTTTACAAATGTATGATCCGTTGTATTTCTTGTTCACACACTTTTGTTCTCGGATCAAGCTGAGATAATGCTACTGCATTCCATGTAATCTCTTTTCTATGTGCATTCACACCATTATTTCTCCCGCTAACTTAGGGAATATATTTTAGTCCAAATGACAAACAACAAACCTTGTTGTAAATAAATCACCGGTTGTTGGTTCAAGATATTTAATGATTGAGGGAGATTTGAAACCAACATGAATTCCAAATCTCCTTTACGGACCCATCTTTGTATGCAAAGGTGGAGTAATGAGAACATAAACAACACATCCAAATGCCTTCACAGGCTTTCCATATGACCCATCTATGAGTTTAGATGCACCCGACTTTGCCTTCACAGGCTTTCAAGTGAGTAAAGTACTCTTTGTTTCTCAATATCGTGTGCGTCGTTACGCAGTCTAGAAGACATTGCTCCTTCCCATCAAGTATCACTTTGGATGACTTCATCCTTTCTAAGATAGATATAGAAAGATTTGTCAAGTAGTAATAAGAAAGAACTTCATATATATTACACATGAATCACCAATCTTACAGAGCTTCGAAGAAAAATACATAAGTGAGAAAAAAACATAGCGCGAAGAAATAAAAGTTTTGAAATTACATAGATATTTCAATGTTTCATACGGCAAAATCATCAATATGCTCAAAGTCGAGAAATTGACCATCATCTTGGTTGGCCAGGTGTGCATTACTTACACCCGCACTTTCAATGAAGTTGGTCTCCATCGCCTTTTCCTTGTTCTTTTCATCTTGGTATAATTTTACCAAATGTTGAGCCACATTACATTCTCTAGCCCAATGACCAGTCGTGCCACATCTGTGGCAAGTAGATTTTGCCTTATGGGAGGGTCCTTTATGACCCATCTGGACCTTTTTCTTACCATTCCCCTTAAATTTGTGGTAATCATGGTATTTATAGTGGCCTTGACCATGAACACCACGACCTCCACGACCACCACGTCCACCATGGCCTCCATAACCGCCACGGCCACCTCACCACCACGAACACCACGGCCACGACCACGGCCACCGCCATGTCGTTGTTGTTGATCATATGTATTGGCACTCCCAAATAGGAATCTGTTGTCACCAACGTTAGCCTCAGGATGAGCAATTGATCCAGTAGGCCTCATATTATGATTTATCATCAATAGCTCATTATTCTTTTTAGCCACCAACAATACTCTTAACAAGTTAGAGTATTTTTCAAATTTTTGTTGTCTATACTGTTCTTGTAGTAACATGTTAGACGAACTCATGGTGAAATATGTTTTCTCCAATATTTCTGCTTGGATTTTTGTTCACCACATATTCTCAACATAGTAGTGATTTTATACATAGCACTACTATATTCACTTATAGATTTAAAGTCCTGAAACCTTAAATTGTTCCACTGATGTCTTGCTTGTGGGAGTAGGAAATCCTTTTGATGTCCATGTCATTCTTCTAAATTCTCCTACAATTGCAAGGGATCCTCATGAAACAAATATTCAGTCTTAAGACTTTCATGTATGTGGTGACATAGAAATACAAGAGCTTTAGCCTTTTCTTGTGGTGTGGTTTTATTTTTATCTACAATGGTCTGCTCAAGTCTATGTGCCTTAAGGTAACACACAACATCGTATTTCCATTCTAGGTACCTTTGACCAGCCAGGTCAAGAATTTTCAATTCTCGATGCGCGATTTTTGCCATTTTTTTATAAATTATGAAATCAAAGAATATTAATTGGTATTATCAATACTATATATATATGGTGGATTAATTCATCATATGGTCAGAAAAATAAATGCCAATGTCATGTTATAGTACCCTTTCATGTCACTTTAGGTATATAAGCTACAAATATATCATGTGATTAATTTTAACATTTTGATATGTATAACATGTAATCAAAGAGAGGTGAGAAGAATAGTAGTCATACATCATAAGGATAATGCAAGGAAGTTATGCAAGTATACTTATGGCGGGAAACTTTGATACCGATTATTCCCTTTACCCCTTTAAATTTACGCCCCCATCCCCATTTTATCCGTCCTTATCTTCTTCCACCTCAACTCCAATTTCACCCCCTTCCATCTTTCAAAAACATTTCCATGGATTCCGATGAATTTTTTTGTCGGTTTAGAGCTAATAATAATCGGTTTTTAATCGAGCTTTTCATTTATCTTGTTATAATCCTGATTATCACTACCATACTCATCATTTTGGTTTCGAAAAACTCCATTTTGAGATCAAGGAAAGAATTTGAGGAGAGTTTAAGATGAGAAGCCAAAAGAGGTAAGTAATCTAGTATCTTGTTTGTAATTGTTTTAGATCTAACAATATGTTTCTATTTTTGGTAAAATCGTTTCAGATCTAAAAAGAAAATCGAGTTTCTGATGTAGAAGATCCCGTATGTGGGCAACTAGAGATCATACTTCTCAAATCGGTTTCGTAATAGCTCTTGTATAATTATGGTTGTATTAATAAAGGAGTAGAGTTTTATACCTTGATGATTCTTGATAAGTGGTGATTAGAGACTCGTCGTGCTGATAACGTCTTGTGAAATGACTAAGACAAAGTGTCTTAATCTTGATTTTGTAATGATTAAGACAAGATAACTTAATCTTGATAAAGAGATCACTTAAAATAACTTTAAGTATTAAGAGAGAAGAAGAGAGCTCAAGAATCTTAAAGAGGTATTCTTGCTCTTGTTTTTGTGTGTGAAATTTACGATAGAGAATGCCTATCTAATTCTTGACTAATTTACATCATCTTAAATGTAAAGTGAAAAAAAGTTAAAAAGATGAATTATTCACATACTATTTACCTTAATAATATCTTCATTTTCAAACTTTAAACATGATCTTTTAGATATTTTAATCTACTTCTTGCAAGTCAAATAAATGCATTAGGTAATTTTAATAATACATAACAAGTATAATATAATATTTTTTGTGGTTGTCGATATTATCAAGTTTAACGATTTATCTAGACATGGTTAGAACTTCTACATATAGGAAACTACATATGTTACTTCAAGTATTCGAAATGAGTCTCTTACAAGTTACACCAGAATTCAAAGACAATTATACTAATTTTCATATTTTAGAACCCTTTTATGCAAGATCTTGTTCATTCAATGCTCAATCTTTAAATAATATGAGTCGTATAATTTGATAGCAAAAGATGTTACTATGTAAATGATCATGAGTCATGTTTTTTTTGGGTGAGAATCAATGAAATATTATCTGTATAGCTGTATTATAGCATGTAGAAAATCAAACACTTGCACTTCAAGAAGCAGTTCCCACATTGGTTACTCCTTCCGCACATAGTATGTATACCAATATATGCACTATTGCTCGTAACAAGACACACCCAAAAAATAAACATATGAGAGTTCTGAAGATCGACATGTCAACATCTCTTGCAACACCAGAACATAAAATTGCACATATTGAAGTTGATGTTTTTGCGTCCTCTCTGCCCAAAAATGGAATTATATAACCAACATTGACTCTACACCTGCTACCTGTAAATCCAAATTCTACTTATATAACAATATGATAAGGTGACAAGTATGAAGTAATATCATGCTTTCCACTACTAATATATACTTACCATGAAATGGAAGAAGATTCAGGTAGATGATCATTGTTATGCTCCTGTAGCTTTTGCTTGGTCTGTTTCAAAATTGACTCAAGCTCTCTAATTCTTTCATCTTGTCTTGCTTCAATGAGTTCGTGCAGCCGCCTCTCAAGCTCGTAAGGGTTAACTCCACACTGCTCAATATCATCTTCCTGTTGATGGTACACCATTCAAAATATTCAAGAAAATTAAGTGAAGAAGAATCTACAGAAAGGGGTTACAATGATATTGGAGATTAGTACGGTTTTATACCTCTGTGATCTGCCACTGATGTTGTTGTGATGAATCTTCTGGTTGCAAATGAAGCTGCAGTAATTTTAATTCAGTTTCCATTTCCACCTCAAGATTCTCAAATTGATTCACCCCTTCTATGCACTCTTCCTTTGAAGTATCAGACTTTGGAAATTGATCACACGCCAAAGTTATATCTGATGGCGCTGTACTGATTTCTGGTGAGCCATTTTCACAAATATGGTGTTCGCACTGACGTAGAACATGTTTGGCACTCTCATCAAGGGAATTAATCTCAGATTCTGATTGTTGAGAGTTTTTGTGTCTATTTTGACACTCCTGTTTCTGGTTTTGGATATATGATTCCATTTGTCTCCTTAACTCCATTGTTTTTTCAAGCTCCATTTTGTTAGCAGCAATTAGGGATAATAAACCAAGTCCAGCTACTAAGTTGAAGTTCAGCTCCTTCTGATCACATCCTGATAGTACAAACGTTAGAGATTTTGTTTAAGGATCAGACTCATATGAACTCAAATTAACTGCTTAAGTAACTACACATTAAAAAGGTATGAAGCATATGTCTAATGAACACACAGGAGCTGAATCCGATATTTTGTTTCAAATAGAACTATGTTCCATGCGCGGTTATAGTTTTATTCGAGTTCAATTCAATTCTAGAAGAAAACCCCAAAAAAGCAGTCCACTCTGAGATAAATCTAAAATCAGATAAAGAATGTGATGGGGGGCCATTTGGCCACTATTATTATGCAGGAAACAAATCATTCTGTGCTCCCAATTTTAAATTTTCAAACGAAAGGAAAAAGAGGAACTCAAAATGAAAAAAGAAGCCCACTTTAAGCAACATCACACCCTCCCAAGCATTTTTTCGATTGTTTATTCAGCTCTCGGGGATCAGTAAAGAACAGTAATCTATCGCCAAAATTCACCAATCGTACTCATTTTTCATTCACAATGAAAGTGGATGATGTTTTGCAACTTTACAACAAACACTAAATCAGTATATAGAAGCAGTTATGCAAAATCACCTGGTGTCCGATTCAGACTTGTCGCAACCCTAATTCCACATCTTTCGCAAATCATTCCCGGAGATTCAACCGAATCGCCTTCTTCTGGCATTGCTCTTCTTCGTCGTCGTTGTCTCTGAGTTTGGTTACGCTTCCGCGCCCGCATTTCCAGGTAAACGAGAACAACCTGGAAGCTAGTTTAAAACGACTCGTTTTCCTCGTGTTGCCGCTGCGATTGAGCATTGGCGAGTCAAGCGTGGCGGTTTCGTGGCGTTGGGAGTCGTCGTCTTCATCGGAATTCAGGTAATCGGCGATTCGCATGTCGGGAGTGAGAGGAAGAGGGAGAATTTTGAAATGGAAGGAAAGGGAGGGAATGTGAAAGGCTTTTTCGTGGAATGAGGAATAGCGCCAAATAATTAATATAGGAGACTGAAAATGAATAAACCCATTAATGTAATCAGCTGTATCCATGTTGACCAAAAGTTGTACATTCACGAATCACGAGCTAGGGATTCGGGAAGCTATGTACTCCCTTACTCCATAATGTTTGTCCATTTTATTTTTTGTATTTGTTGATATATTTTTTATTTATTTATATCTCTAGTTACATAGTTATAAAAATTACAAAAGTTTAATATTATTAGAGTATTATTAAAGTGAATTAAAAAATCTCACATAATTATCTTTTTCTCTTATTAAGATAAATTGGTCAGATATTTTTATCGTAAATAATACTAAAAATAAAAAAGTGGCCAAATATTATAGGACAAAGAGAGCAGATTAATCCGGATTAAAATGTTTTGACCAAGGTAAATTTAATAAAGATTTCGCTTGAAATTACATAAACGGTAATGTAAAGGAGAGAATAAAAGAGAGAGCATATAGTGGTCTTGCAACTTGTGATTTACTCTGTAAATTAACTTATAATTTATTAAGGGAATTGCTAACCACCGCACAATACTTTTTACTAACTGTCGCACTCTCGCCCGTCATGACTGGTTATGGTCTCACTTGTCACGACTTTCTCCCGTATCAATCGTCACAAATTAATTATACCGTACCACCCGTCACGAGCAGGGGCATGGCGCCTCGTCACGAGGCGCGGTTTTTTGCTTATAAAAGCCCAAAACCCTTGCATTCACAAATCGCCGCCTCCATAGCTCTCTCTACATCTTCATCGTTTCTCCAGCCTAGAAACGCCATTTGATTGCTCGGCGCTCATGATTTGATAGTTGGAAGATTTGATAGTTATTGTTGTTATTTAGGTTAAATATGTGATATACTTGCATTTTATGGTAGAATCTTGATATTTTGGAAGATTTAAGTTAGATTAGTGGTTTAGTAGATGTTAGGTAAAATTCTAATATTTGTGAAATTGGTAGTTGGATTTGTACTTTTTAAGGTTGAATTTGTAGATTAGTATGAAAAACAGTTTTATGAACGAAAAACTATTGAAAGTGGAATTTTTGGCAGTTTTGGAATGCAGGGAAGCTAGCTAGCCAGAGAAAAGCTGGTTCTGGCTGGCTCCCTAGCTCATGATGATTGGGACGTAGCCCACTCGTCTCGAGCACAATTGTAACAAATTGTCACGAGCAAAGCTGGTTATTGAAATGTTAAAAAAACAATTGTTGTAATATTATAGGGTTTTTTTTCACAGAATCACCCCTTATATGGGCCAATTTGAGAGGAACCACCCCTTATATCGAAAATTATTCCGAACCACCCAAATTTCACATTTTTCTTACCCGAAGCCACCCCACCCTAACTTCTGTTAACTTTTCCATCCATTTGTGCGAAAAGTCTTTTTTAACCCTACCAAACCTCTTTAATTACAAAAAAAACATGTCCTACCCCAAACTAATTTCTCTTTGATATTTTGAATTTCTCATAATATTGGAATTACATTTGAAGTAGCTTTTTACATTCTCGTAAAAAAATGACTTTCTTTTTTACAGTTCTTCCTTTTTTTACAGTTCTTCCTTTTTACACTCTCTTTGATATTTTGGAATTTCTCGTAAAAAACGAGCTCTCAGATTTCTTCTTCGTCTCTTCCATTCTCCTCCAGTTCTTCCTTTTCGCAGCATGAATACCACACTCAGTACAGTAATTGCACATCATCTGTATCCCTTTCATGCAAAGAATCCCCTATCAATTTCAATTACATAGCCTAATTAAACAACTTTCTTTTTTACAAAAACCCTAGATTCGAAGAGACAAACCTTAAGGGATGAAGGGGGATAGTAAACTCCGGCATGAATGGCTTCGTTGTTGACTATGCTGAATGTTGGAGACGTTTCAAGGACCAAAACTGCTATGTTGCGAGAGATGGTGACTTCGTCGTTGTCTTCGCTGGTGATTGTGTTGAATGTTGGAACGATTCGAGGACCAGGACTTCTCTTCCCTTCAAAGCCAGCTATCCGGCGACGGGAATCCCCACAACGCCGGCGATCCCAGAACTTCTCTTCCCTTCATAGCACAATCGCGATTTAGCAACTACAATATGAAATCAGTAGAGAATTAGGGATGGAGGAGAAAACGAAGAACGAATTCAGGAATTAGGGAATTAGGGATGGATGAGAGTCAGAACAGCTTCAACATTTGGAAATAGTCACCTTTAGAATCTGGAAATCGATTTAGGGAATTAGGGATTTCTTCCTTCGTATCTGAATTATGGAGAAGAACGAACAACGCAGGAGAAGATCGAAGAATGGAGGAGAATAACGAAGAACGAATTAGGGAGAAGAATGGAGGAGAAACGAAGAACGAACCAGTCAGATTGATTTGAAAAACGAAGAACGAACTGAGGATAATAACGAAGAACGAAGGAATTAAGGAGAGGAGTACTATAGGTGTTGTTTATTATCTGTACATCTTATTTTTTTAATTACTTATTTAAAAGTTGTGAAAATCTCATGAGACATGAACTCAAGAGTCAATTTCTCATGAGAAAATGAGATAGGGGTAGAGAATTTAAGTATTTTTTTGTAATTAAAGAGGTTTGATAGGGGTAAAAAAGACATTTTGCACAAATGGATGGAAAAGTTAACAAAAGTTAGGCTGGGGTGGCTTCGGGTAAGAAAAATGTGAAATTTGGGTGGTTCGGAATAATTTTCGATATAAGGGGTGGTTCCTCTCAAATTGGCCCATATAAGGGATGGTTTCGTGCAAAAAACCCAATATTATATTGTGAATATTGTAATTTCTCTTTAAGTATGCGATATGTTAAAGAAATAATTTTTTTCACGATACAATTAAAAATTAATCTGATATTTAAAACAAACTATGAGTTTATTTTATACGGCTAAACTTACAATTATATTTTACTAAATGTTTAAATATTATTTTTTAAATCTTTTAATTTGTATTTAAGTGTGTTATATGGTAAAAGATAAAAATGATATGAGTAAAATTAATAATTATTTTGATTTTTAAATTTTGAATATTTTAGTTTTAGTTTTAGTTTATATTTAATTGTGTCATATGATGAATTAGATATTGAATTGAACTTTTTCATTCATATTATAATATTGTGTTGCAGGACCGTTTGAAGAAAATGCCCAAGAATGTGGGAGACCGTGTTATTCAGAGCACCCTCCATACCCGTACCCCATGGAGTCGATGGATTCCGCATCCAGGCATTCCGTGTCCGTTACGGATCACGGCGAATATATGGGAGAGGTGTCGTCTTCCCATAGATTGTTGTTAGAGTACCACAACCAGCAACAGATGGATG
Source organism: Phyllobates terribilis (assembly GCF_046119375.1). NCBI lineage: Eukaryota > Metazoa > Chordata > Amphibia > Anura > Dendrobatidae > Phyllobates > Phyllobates terribilis. The sequence goes on along the minus strand of NW_027366421.1, from coordinate 18,760 downwards.
GTGGGTCTGAATACCATCAGGGTGGTTGGTCGCAATCTCATCATGGTGATGGGTATCAATACCATCAGGGGAATTATTCTTCCTATGAGCAGAACCCACTATACGAAGAGGCGAATGAAGTGCCTATGAAAGAATCTCCTATGGAGGAACAACCTCATGAGCAGGTATGTATAATAAATTGCAATATTGATTATGATTAGTTAAGTTTCATAAATCAGATTAGGATTGATTCAATATTAAATATGTTTTGTAGGGGAAGTGGAGGGGGCAAAGACCATGGAACGCCCCACCGGATGAAGAGGGTGTCGAGGAGGGAGCACGAGAGGATGCGGAGAGACAAGCACGAAGGAGAGCCGATAGGGTTAACAACATCGACCCTTACATGACTGGAGGGATCAAGGGTGGTCCACAAATCCCTATGTTGCTATGTAGTTTCCCCGCCCACGTTGTATACGACATATGTCAGGGCATTGTAAGTTATATATTTTATGAAATGTATTTTATTTAGTGCTACTATTAAGTGTAGTACAAACATTAAGTACAAATATGATGGTCATAATTTATTATTTATTTAATATTGTAGAGTCGGACATGCAACTTCCAATTCCGCCACAAGTGTCTCTGAGCTTGGAACTGAGCCTCGGGCTCGCTAGGCGCGCTAGCTGTTGTTTCTACTAGGATTGCAAACATCCCGCATCTCATGTACGAGCACGTGGACATGAATCTATTCCTGGCATTTGCGGAGAGGTGGAAGCCTGATATGAACTCATTTTACTTCCCATTTGATGAGATGACGATCACCCTCCACGATGTTCAAAAACAGATGATGCTTCTAATACGAGGAAGGGGCATGAGGGCCACGAAGTATCAACGCCTCAAGGGTAAGACAGTCTCTCTTGCTCACAAGTTGGCCGAGGCAAAGATATATCTTGAGGTGAATGTGAGAGAATCCTCTATCTCCCACGTGAAACTAAAGGAGAGGTGTGAAAGCCCTATCGTTGTACGTTCCAACCCTGGGGTAATGGCATCAGGATATCTACTACATCTGTTGGGTAGTACCCTCTTCCCGAATAGGTCACAAGACAAGATAACTCTCTCGAGTATAGACTTTGTCCGGGACTTGGAGGATGTCGGAGACTGGGCATGGGGTGTCGGTCTACTCGCTGCCACGTACCAGGAATTGGGAAAGGCTTCACGGATTGAGTGCAAGCAAATATCCGCGTGCTATATGCTGATCATGGTAAGTATTTGCTTCTTAAATAAAGAGTGTCATTTTATCTTTGACGTAAATATGGTAATAATTTAAACAAACTATGGAGAGTTGGATTTACGCGTATTTCCCGTTGTTGCTCCCACATGAAAGTCAGTGGGAAGGTGGGGTGCCTTGCGTCATGCAGTGGGCCCCAAATGTTCCGTCTGGACACAACAGACTATAGGATTGAGCTAGATAACATGACAGAGAATGAAGTATGTGTTATGTAAAAAAATGGTTACATTAATGTTTATTTTGTAGTTTATAGTAAATTGAAACCTGTATTACTTTTTAGGCTGAGTGGCTACCTTATGAAGAGCTGAACTTCGATGATGAGGACCTAGCACCCTCATTGTTTCACGGTTTGTTGGCATTTTCTCATGAAGTGACTAAATTGTACATGCCTGATCGATTGACGAGGCAGTTCGGACGAGTCCAGAAGATTCCCACCCCTGTGATTGCACCGACCAAAGCCCACCGATATAGAAACATATTAAGCTACAAGGTCGAGTACACAGCCTCATAATGGGTATGGGATACGCATCAGTTCCACAAAATCTCCTTGGAAGATTTGGGTCCAGTTACTGAGATTGGGCATGACATTACCGCGACTACATGGGATGGTTTTTAGAGCGCACCCACCCGCGCATTATTCCTCCTACAATTGAAGAGCTTGGAATGGTAAGGAAATTTTAGATTGTTTTACAATTGGTATCGTGCAATATAATTTGCTGACATATAATGTTGTTAGATATTCATTCAATGCATACAACGTGTGAGGGGTTACCTTCAGCCTTCTTACGAAGAAGCTAACTACCCGTCTTAGGAAATGTGGTAGGCCATCCATAACAGTTTCGATGATATGTTGCTTTTTGAGTACCCATGATTTGTAATATGTAGTTGGTAGTTAAATTTGGGGGTTGTAAGATTTGTTATGGACGTCTTCTTTTTTTTTTGTTAAAATGTGAATAGTATAAATGGTAAGTCCCCTTAAATGGGGAATTCAAATCACATGCAGTCCAAGAGCACACATGGCATAACACACAGGCTATCCATACTGTGCTAAATAATCAACAAACTAGTGTCCAAGTGCTGAAACAACCATAGTAATAGGAAACATGTCATAAAGAAGTCTAAAAACATGAATGCTAATCTGTCTAACAATGACCTCAACCGGAATTCGGTTTTGCTCAAACACAAGCGCATTCCGCGCTTGCCAAACCAAGTAAACCGTCGCCGAAAGCGTTAAAGTCTGAGCCCTAGCAAGAACTCCTCCACCATGTGCATGCTGGCGCAGCCAGACTATAGTCCTATCGATAGAAGTGCAAGAGTGAGGGATACGAAACCTGGTGCATACCGCCTGCCAGACGTTCTAAACAACCGAACACTCAAAGAAGAGGTGAGAATGTGACTCATCTGCCGACTCACAAAGACGACAGCACGGATCAATGCCAAGAAAGAACAATCTGTCATAGGTAGATAACCGGCCGAGCACAGCCAACCACAAAATGAAAGAATGCCTAGGAGTGTTATGCTTTGGCCAGACCTCAGCCTTCCAAGATACACTCGGTTTCCTATCCTGGAGCGCATCATATGCAGCCGAGACACGGAACCTGTCTGCAGTACACCAACTATCAAGAGTCTCCTCAACTCCCAACTCTCTAACAGCCATCTGAACAACTCTATCTCTAGCTGCCAGAATCCCCTTGATCAGAGAGGAATCAAGACGATGTGCCACCCAGAAACTTGGGCTATCAACACGCAAATACCTATGGTGAATCCAACGAACCCACAGACTCTCCCGTTCCTCTGAAATATGATAATAAAGCTTCAGGAGGAAGCAGCTGTTCCAGACAGCCAAATCTCTCAAACCCAAACCTCCCTCCTGTCTCGGACAACAGATACTACTCCAGCTAACTCTCGGCCAATGCCACAGAAAATTCCTGCAAAGGGTGATGAGAGCAGAAAGAACACCTGTAGGCACACGAAGAATAGACAACCAGAAGCCCTCAACACCCTGGATCACAGAAGCCAGAAGCTTACGACGATCAGCAAAGGACAAACTCCTCCTAGCCCAAGAGCTAAGATACCCACTGATCCTGTCAAGAAGCGGCTTATAGTCCATAACCCGTAGGTTGTGCATACTGATCGGGATCCCTAGGTACCTAAAAGGAAAAGTACCCTCTCGAAAACCAGTAATAGCACGAAGAGCACCCACTTCATCATCAGGTACAGAAGCCAAAAACATAGAGGACTTAGCCTTACTGACACGTAATCCAGACACATCCCCAAGCTTCCTGAGGCAGTCACTGAGGATGGAAACAGAAGGAATATCCCCCCAACAAAACAAAACAACATCATCAGCAAAGATCAAATGAGTGAGCTCACTACCCGCACAATGCTTATGGTAGCCAAACTCTGGAACAGCAGAATCCCTGCGCATCAATCTACTGAACATCTCCATACACAACACAAACAACAGAGGAGAGAGAGGATCGCCCTGCCGTAATCCTCGACGACCAGGGAAATAACCATGAAGACCACAGTTGACCTTGATTGAATAAGAAGCAGTAGTGACACACTCCATAACCCATTCACTAAACCGAGCAGGCAAACCCAGATGACGCAAAGTGAATCGCAGGAAGTCCCAAGACACAGTATCATATGCTTTGGCAATGTCTACATCCAAGAAACACCGTCTGGTATCATTAGTAACTGAATATCCTCTCAGCAGTTCTTGGACGAGAAAAATGTTCTCACTCATCAGCCGCCCCTCCACAAACGCGTTTTGGGCCGGATTAATGAGAGTACCAAGAACTCTAGCCAGCCGAGCAGTCATAATCTTCGAGATCAGCTTGTAGACAACATTGCAACACGCAATCGGTCGGTAGTGCTCCACTCTGGATAGGGAATCTACCTTCGGAACAAGAGAAATAATAGTGTGATTAAGCTGTTTCAGGAGCCGCCCACTGACAAAGAATTCCTTCACAGCTGCACACACCTCAGTCCCCGTGATCTCCCACGAAGCCTTGAAGAACCTCGCGTTGAACCCATCAGGTCCCGAAGCCTTATCATCACCAATAGACCAAAGCGCAGCTCTAATCTCATCAACTGAGACCTCAACACCCAAGGAATCACTCGCTTCAGCAGACAGCCGAGGACCAAGTGCGAACACAGGCGGAGCAGGCAACTGAACTGGCACATCAGTCCCAAACAACCCCTGATAAAAAGCAAGGAACTCAACAGCTACAACAGAAATAGCAGTAGTAGGCATACCAGTCCTGTCAATCACTGAAGCAATGTAGTTCTTCCGAGCATTAGCCCTCATCAGGCTGTGAAAGTACCTAGTACACTGATCACTCAAAAGAACATATCTGGCCTTTGCCTGCTATCCAAGAAAGCTAGCTTCAGCGGCAGAGAGCCGGGAAGCAGTCACACGTGCATCAGAAGCAGCCTGTATCAACTCCGGACTATCCGGACTCCGTCTGAGATCCTCTAAAGCAACATCAAATGCAGAGCTAGCTGCAGCAGCACGAGAGGAAATGTGACTAAACTCAACCTTATTCAGGCATTTCAGAGGGTACTTCAAGCTCTTGAGGAGTTTGGCAAGTCTGAACTGGCGCGTGCCCTGCGGGGGAGACACCCAACCATTCAAGACCACCTCAATAAACCGCGGATGATCAACCCACATGCTAAAGAACTTGAAGTACATACGCCCACAATACTCGGGTCGCCTGAGAGTAACAACACAAGGCTTATGATCCTAAAGGATACCAACATCTGGGTACTCCATCCTAACATAATGCTCAGTAGCAAACCAACCAGGATGAACTAAAACTCTGTCAAGCTTACTCCAAACAGTCCCATTGGTCCAGGTATATAGTGAAGAACTAGACGTAGGAGCATCTGTCAGCCCATGTTGCCTACAGGCATCAATCATATCTCTACACTCAGGCATACGAACAACCTCACCATGAAATCTCTCGTTTGCATTCATGACATAGTTGAAATCCCCCATGATTAGCCAGGGAACATCATTTGCCGCAAACAACTGATCAACATAACCCCATAGTGGCCGCCTGGCAACAACAGAATGAAGACCATACACAAAGCAGATACCATACCGAACACCAATAGTCTTGCACGTAACAAGACACCCAATATGCTGCGTAGACATAGTCAGAATCTCCAAATCGACATAGCTCGGATCCCAGACAACAAGGATACGACCGCGCTGGTCTAGGTGAAAATTCGTAGTGAACTCCCAACCAGGAACCAGATGCCTAACAAGAGCAGTAATGTCACCTCTACCGTACTTAGTCTCAAAAGACCACATACCTTAGCAAAGAACTTTCAAATCACCTCCTTCACGCCATTTTGTTTCCGGGCTTGGCCAAGCCCTCGTACATTCTAAGCTAAGGCATTCATCAGGAACCTCCTGTCGGACGCTGCTAGGACGTCTAAGATTCCTCTTCCCGTTGTCGACAGTCATAGTAGAAGTCAAATCAACATCTAATAACCTCGACTCTCTCAAAGCAAGGAACCCCTGATAGAAGTCAAATCAGCATATTGGAGTGAGCATGTTCTCCGGAGGATGAGCACCTTGTTGTTGAAAGGCTCTAGTGGGAGGCGCTGTACTCTGGACTGTGTGTGACTGAGAGGGCCCTTTGTTATCACTATATGAGTCTGGCCCTGAGGGAACTGAAGCTGCATATGGAGGGGCTAGTGGATTTAGGGCCTTAGGAGGAGGGGCTCAATCATTTTCTAAGGGTGCTTCTACAGGGACGACTTCTGGGAATGGATCAGAGGTATTTGACAAAGGAGAATGGACCGTGTGTTCATCAAACACCACATGTATGCTCTCCTCGAAAGTTCTTGTTCTCTGGTTGAACACTTTGTATGCTTTGCTTGCTGGGACATAGCAAGAAAGGTGGCTTCATCACTTCGTGCATCGAACTTGCCCAAGTTGTCTTTCCCATTGTTCAGCACATAGCAGTTACATCCAAAACCCCCCCAATGAGAGATGCTTGGAGGATATCCCTTGATTAGCTCGTATGGAGTCTTGCTTAGTGAAGGTCGTAGAAGGGCTATATTGGTGATATAGCACGAAGTGTTTACCGCTTCAGCCCAAAGTGAAGGCGAGACTCCACTTTGAAGTAGCATGGTGCACACCATCTCTATTAACATTTTGTTCTTTCTTTCAACCACTCCATTCTGTTGTGGACTCCTAGGGGCTGAGAAGTTGTGAGCGATTCCCCTTTCAATGCAGTAGCTCAACTTATCGACATTCTCGAATTCAGTTCAATGGTCTGATCTTATAGAGCGCACCTTCAGGGATAGAGAATTCTCAAGTAAAGCGACTAGCTTGATAAAGCGCGAGAAGGCTTGATCCTTGGAGCACAGGAATAAGGTCCAAGTGAGCCTGGAATATTCGTCGACGGTCACAAAGATATAACGCGCTCCATCAGGGCTTTGAACACATATTGGCTCACAAAGATCCATATGAAGTAGCTCAAGGGGCTTCTTTGTTGTGATGTCCTACTTAGCTTTGAACGAGCTCCTGACTTGCTTTTCCTTGACACAATTAGCACAGTGTGTCATGTTTTCTATCTTGATGAGAGGTAATCCATGGACTAGCTCCTTTGCACGTAGCTTATGTAGAAGATGTAGATTGATGTGCCCTAGTCGTTGATGCCATAAGTCGGTTTGATCTTCTATAGTAGCAAGACAAAGGTGACTCTTTGGTATGTAGATGGAGTCGAATATATACGTGATATTGACTCGCTTTCCCCTTAAGATGATTTCCCCAATAGCATTTCTCACAAAGCACTTCGAGGTAGTGAAGGTCACCTAGTTTGGTCCCTCATCACAGGGTTGAGCTACAATTAAGAGATTGTAGCGAAGGCTCTCTATAAAGTTCATCATTTGGAACTCTATCTTGTCATTGAGATGTACCTTTCCATGTCCAGTGATTTATCTAGCTCTCTTGTCATCAAATGATATGCTTCCACCATCATATTTCTGAAAACTTCGTACCCTCCTTGTCTCCGGTCATGTGACATGAGCAGCCACTGTCTATGTACCATTTGTTCTTGCTGCTCAAGTTTCCCTGCAAATAAGCAATCAAACTTTTGGAACCCATCGAATCTTAGCTTTTCTGGGTGGATTAGCTTTCTGGTTAGTATTAGGAAAGGGGCTACGATCGAGCCTTTGGCCTTTAGGTGAAGATTCATGCTCTAAGTAAGAAGGATCATTCAAGCTACTCACTTCACACGTAGTGCGAGTGGGTGACCTGTATGGCTTATTACTTATTGCTTGCTTCTTCTTGCAAGAGTGTATAGTGTGACCATTGTTACCACAAAATCTGCATCATTCATTGTACTTCACATAACCATATTTGCCCTTTCCAGGTCTAAAGGGCTTCCTATCCTTAATCTTGGGGTCTAGTATGTTTGTTGAGTTCCCTTGGACTTGGCTCACATACATCTTATGAGCCTTTTCCCATGAAACCAATAATTGTTACCCCCTAATGGTTGCTCAAGTTCCTTAACCTTTTTCTCTAAGACTTCATTCTTTCTTATACAGATCTGAAGGACCTTGTTTAAGGTCTCAGCCTTTTCACTTAATTCTTTAGTGAGCTTTTTGTTAGCGCTCCAGCACTTAGATGAATTTAAGTCATATTGTAATCCAAGTCTAGCCTTTACAAAGACTGTTTGGTTCATCATTTTCTCATTGATGGATTCTGTTAATTCAGTGATCTTCACAAGAATTAGTCCTAAGTCGTTTTCTACCTTAGACTCTAAATCCTTTGACGCCCCCCCCCCTTGAGGTTGCTTACCCTTGCATCCCTTGTAGGATTTCGTCATCAGACTCAGTTCCCTATATTTTACTACGACATTTTCTTTATTGGCTAACCTAGTGGACAAGTCTAGACAATCGCTACGTAATTCAGTGACTTCCTCTTCGTATTCAGTAATTTGAGATTCTAAAACTTCAATATCTTCTAACAGTCTTTTAATCATATTAATAAGGTATTTCTTTTCAAGCATGTTTAAACAATTAGGAAAGGTGTCAAGAGTTTTTACGTCAGAGGCAAGGCCCTCCGCATTGGCCATGAGACATTGGCCTTGGAAATCTTCGTGAAGACCAACTTCATCATCTTCTTATTCCCATGCTGAGAATAGCGCCTTCTTTTCAGTGGATTCTACTTTTGGATTGGTGCACGTCTTATCAAGATGCCCATTCTCCTGGCAATTATAGCACGTGTATTCCTTGAGATCACGCTGAAGATGATGACTCTCCTGGTACAGCTCTCTTCTTAAACCACTTATTTACCACCTTTTTCATGAGAGCGACTTCTGTATCATCGTCATCATCCTCTTCACCATTATTGATGTCCATCTTCTCAAGCACCTTTGTGAGCTTTAGCGCTGTTCCAGTAGCTTCTTTTATTTTTAAGCCCTTCAGCGAATCAGCGTTCTCTTGATCAAAGAACTTGCCAAATATGTCAACTACTGGAAGCTTCTTGCAATCTGGAGACATGAGCGCAATTAGTCGAGTGAGCTCGAATTTATCGCTGATAGCGTAGATGACAACCAGTGTCTGCTCTGAAGGAGGAATGGTTACTCTAGAGGCAGTCAATTTGTTGATCAGAATTATGAAGCGCGACTGGCAGGCTGACACGCTTTTACCAGGGAGTTGTTTGAAAGACGGAAACTCTCTTTGAAGCGTGATAGCATAGATGACAGTCAGTGTCTACTCTGAAGGAGGAATGGTTACTCCAGAGGTAGTCAATTTGTTGATCATAATTATGAAGCGCGACTGGCAGGCTGACACGCCTTCACCAGGGAGTTGTTTGAAAGACTGAAACTCCCTTTGAAGCGTGAACTTTTTGGTATCCTTTTGGTCTTTGCTCCCTCTGTGTATGGAGATGATGGCTTCCCACATGTCTTTGTACGTTTGTATGCTAATGACTTTGTCAATATCCGTGTGGGTAAGTCCAAACAAAATCATTTGTCGAGCTTTTGAGTTCTTCTCCATCTTGGCATAGTGCTCTGGTTGCCAATCCGTTCTTTGCTTCAACTCTGGAAGCACTTCATCTCCAAGCTCTATGATTTTCCAGCATTGGTAGTCTTGGGTTTTAATGAACGTCATGTGCACTCCCAACCACTAGCCAAATCAAAACTCTCCCTAAAAAAACTCTCTTTTCTCCTTTCTCCATCCGGCGGCTTCTCTCCTCTCCGTCCAAGATTGTCGCCGCCCATTCATCCCTCTTTTCTCCTTCGATCATCCTCTCCTATGGTGTAGATCCCTCCGTTCTTGCTCTTGGCAATGGTGCCTCCACCGTCACCTATTGTTCGCCGGTGTTTTCATCCTTTTTGGTGGTGGAGACCTTCCGTCTTCACCATGGCACGCCAGAAAAAGAACTCTCCAAGTTCTTCTAAGGGGCCTTTGTCCAAGCTTCCACCGTCACTCCCTCCTAAGACTGGTGGAAACAACAAGAAAAAGGTGGTTTCTCTCCCTCCTCCACCGAAGATTGAGATGAAAATCATCAAGATCAATGGTGACCGTTCGTCTACCTCCTCATCCGCCAAGTTCGATTCCTCCAAAGGCCGCCTTTGGTCCAACGAAGAAGAGTTTGTTGACTCAAGTTCTGATTCAGAGTTGTCATCGTCGGGATCACACAAAGGCCATGGAAAAAAACCCAAGATCAAAGCCACCAATCCAAGCAAATATCTCAAGAACAAAGTTGGAAGCCGAAAGGTTGAAGGTATCGATATCCCTGCCGATCATGAGGAATTTGCCACACATGACAAGGAATCCTTGTCCGATGATGAGTCCGAAGATTTTGACTCCACTGACCTTGAAGAACTGGCCGTTGATCATGTCTACAAGTCCAAGAACATCGCCGACAATTCCATGGTTAGTACCGAATTTGATCAAGTTTCTCCGGCCGATCCTGTCGGCGCTAGAACTGAGGACACCATGGGCACATGGACCTCCCTCCCAAGATCGGCGTTGATCGGCCTCCTAGCTCCTCCGACGCTCCGGTCAACGGGGAAGCTCAAGGGTTGTCGGCCCCATGCAAAGAGTCACCTTGTCCATCCGAAGGGGTGCGCCTACCATCCCAAGGGTCACACGGCAAGCTAGGTGAAGAGTCACACGTCTCCATCAATGCCAAGATTCCTCCCCCCTTGAACAACGTTTCCCTTGCCTCCAAGAGTCACAACCCCTCGGATCCCCCCGACCTCTCACATTTCCTCACGTGATCCTAACCCTTCGGTTACCTTGACTCTTCCGATTTCCCCACATGATCAAAACTCTTCGCCTAGCTCTCCCTCTCACGTGTCCCTACCCAAGACCAACCCTTTGCCTCACCCCCCGTCTCTTGGTAACCTGAGTTTCCTACCCACTCCCTCCCCCCTCACTCAACACGCTTCCACTTATAACCTTCCTCCTCCCGCCTCTCGCATCCCTCCCCTTCCTCCACCATCGCTCCACCCAATTCCACCGCCCCTCCTCCACAGATTTCCCTCCTCTCCCCTCCTCCATGCCGTCCAAGACCTCCACCATCCCTCATCCCTCAGACAAGGCTCTCCTCCCTACGCCTACGGGTCCCCCCGCTAAGACCAATGCTTGGGCCGGCCGTCCGAGCAAGAAGATTTTTATGAACTCCGGCTTGGGAGGTAAGTTGACATATACTAAGCCTTCTTCTCCGGTCGTCGACATCCGCATGGATGAGGCCCTTACCATGCACAAGGTGTGGGGATGGTCCCTCCTCGGCCAGTTCGTCGGATTCAACCCCGAGCACTTCATGATCAACGAGCTCATACGCTCATGGGGAGCTAAGGCGAAGTACCGCGTAGAGGAAGGGTGGATGATCTTCACCTTCACCAGCGAGGAGGACCGCGACAACGTCCTCCACAAGGGCTCATACTGCATACACAGTAAACCACTGATCTTAATGCATATTCCTGACAAGTTTTCTTTCAATTTGAGGAACGTTGTCACAGTCCCTATTTGGGTCCGTATAATGCGGTTGTCCAAGCCTTTTTGGACGACCAATGTGTTGGGACGGGTGGCCTCGCATGTTGGTAAGACGCTTTACACGGATCCGGTCATGGAATTGAGGATCCGAGGGGCATACGCTCAAGTTCTTGTCGAGGTGAACTTTGCGGTTCCGGTGACCCGGAGCGTCGACCTTCGGTTCGACGACATGGACGTGGTGACATGCTCGTTCTTGCTGGAGAACGAGCCTATGTTTTGTACGAGGTGCTGCTCGTTTGGTCATGTCGTGGCAGGTTGAACCTTCAATGCAAAGGTTGACGGGGCTAGGATTCAAAGAGGTCAATCCAGAGTGCGGAAGCCTGCGGCTAACCAAGGGACGCCTGCAACCGGTGATGCTAGTGCGCCCGCGGCTTCCGCTGCGGTGACCGTGAGTGTGAGTGCCGCTCCCGGGAAGGCCGATGGGGTGCCCGAAGTTCTCGCTCCTTCCCCGGTCAAGGAGGTTCCGAGACCCACTTCCCCTCTGCGAAAGGAGTCCACCGAGTCTAGCTTAGGGGTCGGAGTCAGTCCTACTGTTGTATTTCCGGACATTTCTGTTGTAAAGGACACATTGTTAACGATTTGGACGAAACTTTGGCGTCCCCTAATTGTAATAGCGGTAGTATCGAGTCTGTATGTAAGGACATTGACAGGGTTGGCTTCGACCGTGAGGACGGGGAGTTTACGCCGGTTGCCAAGGGTATCCGGAGTAAGGGGGGTGTTGTGGACGATCGCAGCGGAGGGGCGGTGGCGTCCACCAACTTGTTCTTGGCGATATCCGGGGATGGGGGTAGCTCTGAGATGGGAGAGGACGAGGACCAAAACTCGCCCTACGAGGTTTCGGAGGACGAGAAGTGTGAGTCCTCTCCGGAGGTGATCGCGAAGTTCAAGGCTTCCAAGAAGATGAAGGGAAAGCTGGATCCTGTTGTTGGCGTGAAGGCTCCCCTCGAGGAGAGGATCGTTGTTCAGAGTCTGGATACTAACAAGAAGTGGCCTCAGAAGGATGATGGTGCTCGTACTACTCACCTCCGTAGCATGGGTGGTAAGAAGGGTTCCAAATGAAGATCGCCGCCTGGAACGTCCGAGGGCTTTGCCAAGCCCGCAAACAAAATGACATTTGTGAGTTTCTTTGTAAATGAAGTGTCAGTTTTTTTGGTATTTTTGAGTCCAAGTGTTCGAGTCACAATGTCGACAGGGTTGTGCGGAACGTATGTCCTGGATGGAAGTCCGTCTCGAACTTTCACCTTGATGCACGGGGCCGTATACTTGTCAGTTGGGATGAGGACTTTGTATAGGTTGAGGTTATGTCCACCTCAGTGCAGCACATCGGGTGTCACACCACGTGCAGGGCAACCGGTGTTAAGTTTGGTATTATTTCCGTTTATGGTCTACATAGCGTTGCTGCACACCGCCCCATCTGGAGTCACGTTGATGAACTCATTGAAGCCTCCGTGCTTCCTTGGATGATTCTTGGTGATTTCAATTGCGTCCTTGATGTGGGTGAAAGAGTGAACGGGGAACCGGTCTCGATGTACGAGTGCAGGGTCATGGTTGACGCTTGTCGTCGCCATGGACTTGTCGATGCACCGAGTACTTGCTCCACCCCGTTCACTTGGACCAATGGGACAGTCTGGAGCAAGCTTGATTGGGTGCTGGTCAACCCGGCCTGGTCGAGCTCGGCTTTCGACTGTCGGAATGATTTCCCGGGCGAGTGGCACCTTTCTGACCACAAGCCAAGGGTTGTGTCTTTGTGCAAGTCTAGGGAGGGGAGCGGTCACTATTTCAAAATTTTCAATATGTGGACCAAGCACCCGCAGTTTAAGGAGATTGTCAAGGAGGGCTGGAATTCGGATATCTGCGGTTCCAACCAGTTTTGGCTTGCCAGGCTCCTTCGCGGCATGAAGGCGCCTCTCAAGGCCCTTAATAGGCAGGAGTTCAACCGCATCTCCTCTCGGGTTTCTGAGGCCAATCTTGACCTCAAAGGCGCCCTTGAGGAATGTCGGCTTCACCCGAACTCCTTGGAGGCCCGGCGGCGGATGGAGGAGGCTAGGAGGATTGCGAGGAGACTTGGCGAGGCGGAGGGGGGTTTTCTTTCCCAACTCTCTAAGTCTAATCATATCTTTAAAAGTGACAAATGCACTAAGTATTATCATGTGTTGACGAAGGTGAACGGGAAGCGGAACCACATCGCCTCTCACCAGGCAGGATGGGGTTCGGACCACGTCGGAGGAGGAGGTGGTTAGCGAGTTCATTGGCTTCTACAAGGGGCTGTTTGGATCGGAGGTCGACGTCTCCCTCCCGGTCCCGGGCAAGCTGGCGCACGGTCCTCGTTTCAGCGACGAGGACTCCGACTCTCTCACATCCCCAATCTCCATTAGCGAGATCAAGAGCGCCCTCTGGTCCATGGGCGATGACAAGTCCCCCGGTCCGGACGATTTCTCCATCAAGTTCTTCAAGACCACATGGCACATCACCGATGTAGAGGTGTGCGCGGCGGTTAAGGAGTTCTTCGCTAATGGGAGGCTCCTCAGGAAGTCCAACCACACGATTGTCGGCATTACCCCGAAGACTAACTCGCCGTCCCACGTCGACCATTACAGGCCTATTTCATGCTGTAATGTCGTTTATAAATTGATCACTAAGATCATGACGCTTCGGTTAGCGAAGTGTCTAGGTCACCTCATTGATCCGGCCCAAAACACCTTTGTGGAGGGCCGGCTCATCTCGGATAATGTTTTTCTCGTCCAGGAACTTCTTCAGAAGTATGAGGTTCGCATGGACACGAAGAGGTGCTTCCTCAACGTGGACCTTGCGAAGGCATATGACTCGATCTCGTGGGATTTCATTCGATTTGCCCTTACTCACCTGGGGGCGCCGGTGAAATTCATTGATTGGGTCATGGAGTGCGTGACCTCTGCTAGTTATTATTTAAAGATCAATAAGGGTCTGCACGGTTACTTTCCCGGGAAGAGGGGCCTCCGTCAAGGGGACCCCCTCTCCCCACTGTTGTTTGTAATGTGGATGGAGATCCTCTCCAGACTCATCAAGAAGGTGACCTTCGGAGATTCCTTCCATTACCATAAGCATTGTCACTCTCTTAGGCTTACACATCTTATCTTTGCGGATGACGTTGTTATATTTTGTCGTGGTGACGCAGGTTTGCTCCGGATCTTGCTGGGCTGCCTTGAGCGTTTTAGGGACATGTCGGGCCTCCGAGTCAATGTGGAGAAGTCGTCCATCTACCTCGCTTCGGTGTCCGAGGAGGAGAGCACTTCCATCACGGCGGAGTCTGGGTTCAAGAGAGGCGTCTTTCCTTTCCGCTACCTTGGCATCCCCATCGGTTCCCGCGGTCTCAAGGCCATCAACTACAAGCCTCTTCTGGATAGGATCAATGGTTTTCTCTCGGTGTGGGCAAAGAAGACCATTTCCTTTGCTGGGCAGCGGGAGCTCATCGCCTCGGTGCTTCAGGGGAACGCCGACTTCTGGATGTCTATGCTGCCTTTACCTATCGGGGTTAGGGATAGTTTAGTGTCCATATGTAGGGGCTTCTTGTGGAAGCGACCCAGGGTTAGATGGGACCATGTGTGTGTCCCTAGGAGGGAGGGTGGGCTGGGATTATTGGACTTTGATACTTGGAACAAGTGCTTCATGTTGAAGCACCTGTGTCACATTATTGACATGCATGACAATTTGTGGGTTCGATGGGTTCACCACCGTTATTTCTCGGTGGCGGATCCCGTCACCGTCGCAATTCGCCCCTGGTAAAGGCTATGGTCCATGCTCGCGAAATGGTTTGTAGCTTGGGGGAGGGTGGCGCGGCGAGTCTGCCGGAGACCCTTGCGGATTGGTGCGTGGAAGACAGGTTCAAGGTTTCCAGAGCGTATGAGTCCCTCCGCCCTAGAAGACCCGTGGTGAAGTGGGCTAAGGTTGTGTGGACGACGCACTCTACGCCAAGCATTCCTTTACCCTCTAGCTCGCTTTGCTTGGGAAGCTCTCGACGTACGACATGCTCTCCTTCCTTAGAGTTGACCCTATGTGCCGGCTGTGCGGGTCTGCTTACGAGACCCACGACCATCTGTTCTTCGAGTGCTCGTTCTCCTCCACTGTTTGGCGGGCCGTTTGCGACAAGTTTTGCCTCCCGAGCACGTTGACCACTCTTCAGAGATCCCTCCGCTGGGTGCGCCGCTATGCTCTTGCGGATGTCTGCTCCTCCAGGGCCCAGGTGTATGCCCTTGCTGCTACCGTCTACATGATTTGGCACGCCAGGAACGCTCTCATCTTCGACGACAACTCCATACCTGCGGAGGTCGTCACTCGCTTGGTTCAGATACATGTGTACCGACTACTCCATGATAGATTTCCATTCTCGTTGGTTAGGGATCTCTAGGGGGTTCATGGGTACTCTTTCCTCTGGTTTTTTCCCCTTTGGGGTTTTACCACATGGAGGTTTTGATGAGGCCCGGGGCTCTCTGCCCTGCTCGCATAGTTGTTCCCCCTCCCTGGTTACTGGTCACTTGGATACCCCTAGCTTCTTTATGATCTTGGCATAGTGTGGATGGCCTGCGTGTCTGTCCATGTATGCCCTCTTATCTCCTTGAACCTCTTATGTGCTTGTTTCACTGATCTGCTTCCTCATTTTTGAGGACATATTTATAATCGAAATACCTTTAAACCAAAAAAAAGTTCTCCTTCTCGAAGCTGATGAGGCTTGTTGAGGGACATGCCGTGGTTGAATTCTGAGTTCTACGTTGCCGTATTGAAATTGGATCCTGCTCTGATACCAATTGTGGATCGTGAAGATCTTAGCCTTAACTAAAGATTGAAACTTTTGTCCGGAAAATAAAGCTAAGAACAAGTAGACAATAATTCCAAAACGATTGTTGATTTGATTTCTCGTAAAGCTTACAACTATTAGGCGAACACACAGTTCTCAGTTTCATCCTAAAACTCTCCTAATTATTGTCTAAGTCCTAAATCAAAATGAACTCTCTCTCTCCGTGTTTAACAAAAAACATTTAATGGAAATGACCTACACTATTTATATTATGGCATAATCATCGGGAACTAATTACCAAAAAGCATGATAATAATAAATAAATTACTAAATCTAAACTAGCCGAGTATAAAACAAACTTTCTTCAACAAACAAGATCTCGAATCTGATTGATCTTTGCGAATCAAATCTTTCCTTTTATAGCGCCTTATGAGATATCCTTCCATTTATACGCGCTCGGTCCCCTTCAGTGTACTCGGTTTCCTTTAGCGCGTCCTTCTTGTATAGTGCTTTGCTTCTCTAATGCTCTATTCCTCACTCTTCTTACTCGGTTCCCTTCAGTGGCACTCAGTTCCCTTGCTCTTGGTTAAGCGCGTTAAGCGCTATCCCTCTCGCTGGATTCGCTCTTGTATCTTTACTTCAGCTCGTTGCTTTCCAAGCATAAACCACCTAATTAACTCGAAGGCCTCCTGTTTTCATGCAATATCTCATCCAATACACATATTAGTATATAAGGTTGTTTGTTGTCATTAAAACTGAGGCATTATTAGTTTCATGACCTAAGAGGCTAGTTCATCTAACCAACAGGTTTTTGTAGACTTGCTTTACTCATTCTCTATTTGATTCTGATTCAAGCGAGACTCTTGTGCTTAAAAAGCTTGTTCCCTATCTCAATTCTCATGAACCTGAAAATACTATACTCAAAGATAATTACATAGACTAGTTTGTGTTATCAAAACTAGAGAAAGCTAGAAGGGAACTGACCAAAGAGTGAACCCTTCGGTTCCCTTAACTAACAATTTCCCCCTTTATGATGATAACAAACCTAAAAAACTGAGCATATCATCATATAGAAATGAATAAATTTCAAGCTTCAAAAAGATAGAACTTATAGAGTAAATGGATTTCAGTTCTCTTTTATCCATTAACCAGTATACCTTTGTCCCCCCTTAGACCGATATAGGTTTAGTTTCCCTATAACCCAAGCAAATAGATAAGCACTTTTATTCCTCTTTCTACATCGTCGAAAAATTCTGACTAAGTACAAATGAAAGGAACTTAGAGAATAAAGACTAAATTGCTACTATGTAGAGAAATGGTAGCATATAAAATTTAATAGGGATAATGAAGCAAGAACACAATAAGCATTTAACAAGTCAACTTAGAAATCAGAATGCATGCTTATATAATATTAATCATTCAAAAGCTCAAAAAAATATGTGCAGATGGGCAGATAAATCCTAATAAGTCTATATATATAATGAATGAGGATTATATGGAACTAGGGTGAAGCACGTCTACTCGCACTGGTTCCTGGTTTCCAACAGCTGAATAGGCTTGTCGGACTTTTCTTTCATGACCTCACCAAGGGCCTTGATAGTGATCTCTACCCTGTAGATAGCTTGAGCTTGATCTGCATGTTGCTCATCTGCATTTAAAGGTCGCTTGGAAGGAACATGAGAAGAAAGCATCTCTAGCACCTCATCAACTGTGGAATGCTTCTTGAGCCGATCAAGGGACTCCCTAGTCAGTATCTTACTGAAGGTGACTTCCTTTGTAGGCTTTTAGATCCCCATTTCAACCATAATCTTCTTGATGATGTGAGGATAGGGAAGAGAATGAGTGGTAGAGGCACGACAAGTGTACATGTGTGTGAATATTATCTACGACGTGTCAATGAGCTTCCCTCTAAGCATATTATCCATGAGAAATGCATCCTTATGCTCATTGTGTCTCGCTTCTCCTGGCGAGGCAGGATGTTACAAATGATGAAGCGGAGATGAGCTTGTTGGAAAGAGAGAGCTTGTTGGTCTTGAGCTCTTTAGGCACTTTAGGACCAAACAGTTTCCTTGATCTCCCTTGCTCCCTTGGGCCAATTCTTCTTAGGAACTTGATTAAAGTCCCTTCTTGTAGGCAGATTGATTTCCTTAGAAAAAATATCTATAGTTATGTAGTGATTTGATAGGAGCTTATTATAGGGTGTAACTAGCGACTATTAGCTTAGGATTAGTGGTGTTTAGGTGCTTATTGAGTGGTATTCCCGGAATCAGGTATGATTGTTCACTTATAGATTCGCGGGATGCTCTTAAGCGTTATTTTGTGGTATTGTATTATGGAGATCCTATTTGTACTCACCTCTAGTCCATTTGGGACAGAGCTAGAGAGAAGACGACCACACCTACACCCATGGAGAAGCGGAGAGGCGAATCCGAGCTGCCTCGGAAGCTTACAGAAGACCGAAGACCAGTCCGAGAGAAGGTTTCAAGACGAAGACGAGCTACGGAGAAGATGTCTAGGTCGAGACTTTGGTGTCTCGAACGAGATTTTCCCTCGAAGTAAAGTAGCGATCGCGACTCTGAAGTAGCGATCGAGAGTGAAGCCGTTCCTGAGTGACTGGAGAAAAGTAGCGACCGCGACATTCATGTAGCGACCGTGACTTTCGACGGACCCGACCCAAAATGCAGATCTAA